>NC_092342.1:119402500-119715000 GCF_046630445.1 Rutidosis leptorrhynchoides | reverse complement strand
ATAATATTGGTTGTCATTTTATTTTAAAAGTGTAAATTAAATATAAATTTAGAATTGGTTTCCTTCTGTCTAGCTTTTATACCTTCTCGTACTCAATTCAAAATAATAATTTAAAATTATTTAATTTTAATGATTAAAATAATTATTAAAAAGATTTAATAATAATAATTAATTAATTAATTTTAATTTTAATTAAAAATTATTTAGATTAATGACATCACCCACCATGCTTAGATTTTTCTCTTGTTTTAGATTTTTTTTAACAAAAGAATTAGATTAATAATAATATCATCATTATAAGATTTTACTAGAAACTATAGAAGCAATTAGTTATCAATAATCATTTTATCTATTTAAACGATTGCTTCAACCATCGCTTAGAAAATCTTTTCTTGATAACCATATAAATATATGATTTCTTTTACAACGTGATAGGCTAGAAATTAAATTAACAAAATATAAAAAATAACATCGGGAGCGTTACGAAAGAGGTAAAGCTTTTTGACGCATGCCCACGTCAAATAAGAAGAATAACATCATTTTCAAGGTACCTGCCTAACTTAACTATATATATTACCTTTGATTGAATAATAACTAGTTAGGCGATCTGACTTTGCGCCGGTTCTTCACCCTTGATTAACATTAATTACATAGCTAATTATTGAAAAAGTAATTATTTATCATCTTTTTTTTTTATTTTTCGTTTTGTCGATGAAGGACCCAAGTTAGTTATGTGATTGATTTGTAATAAGCGTGAAAGTAATTATTCATCATTTTTTTGTTTTAGTTTTCATCTTGTCGAGAGAAAAGACGCAAATGCTCAATCAATAAAGTGAGACGTACATCAACGATTGGTACAAACTATTTAATAAAATAGAAAAACTATTTATGTAATATATATATATATATATATATATATATATATATATATATATATATATATATATTAACCACGTAACTCATTTCCAATAACTGTTTTATCGTTATTATATATATATATATATATATATATATATATATATATATATATATATATATATATATATATATATATATATATATATATAACAATAAAACAGTTATTGGAAATGAGTTACGTGGTTAATTTGTAATAAGGAAAAAAGTTAAACACTAATAAAGTGAAAGTTATGTGATTTAATAATAATATTAATTATAATTATAATGATAATAATAACAATAATAGTAATAATAATGAATAGTTATTAGATAGTAAAAAGTATGTGGTCGATTTATATTGAACGAGAAGTTTTATGGTTAAATTATAAAGTGTGAAAAGTTTGTGGTAAGTTTATAGAAACCATAGAGTTAAGTATTAAAAAAGGTGGGTTTGAATTATAATAAATAGAAAGTTTATTGTAAATTTGTGAAATTTATGATTCACTATTCATTTCTCCTCATTCTTTTATATGTATAGAGTAATTATTAATTATAAATATTAATAATAATAAATTTTCCAAAACAAAAAAATATTACTCCGTAGTATTTAGTAATACTGAAAGGAACTAACATAGGGATGACAATGTGCGAGAAAAAACCTCTCATCCGCGGATACCCGATCCGTGATGGGCGGGTAAAATTATTAAATCCTACCCGGGGGCATGGGTACGAGTAAAAAATTATACCCGAGGACGGGTCGCGGGCGGTTCGCCGGTACATACTACCCGTCGCAGGTAAAACCCGATCCGCTAATTCATGAGATTTTTTTTAATTTACCCGCGAGTTTATACATACAATTATCAAATTTAAAAGTGATTTTACTTGTAATACAATAATTATTAAAAATATAATATTGCACATAAGTAAAAAAACTTGATTTTCACGTCATTTTACACATGTAGCTTGTACATATGGTTTATAATTGATAAAATTATCTTACCTTTATATAAAAAATTAACGAAGTTGTATATTATTATAACCCGCGGGTTTACCCGCAAGTCATGGGTATCTGCGGGTCACGGACATGGGCGAAGTTTTTTTACCCGCGGACCGGTAACGGGTATCAACTAGCAAAAAGACAACCCGGCGGGCGGGTTACGAGTATATAGAACCCGTGCCCGTTATCCGCAGGCGCCATCCCTAAACTAACAACCATATTTTCGGTTCTGTGAGAAATTTATGAATATAAATTAAAAGTATTAATGATTTTTGATAGTTATATTATTATGTAAATTCATTTTTTTCTTCTTTTTATAAAAGATGGATGGTAAAATTGGGACACGAGGTAAAAGACAACAAAACCTCTACCGTATCTAGTGTGGTCTCAAAGTGTTGGTACAAAAAAGAAAAACAAAATTTTATTTTATTGTTGTCAAACTAAGTACCATAAGTATGTTGACATGTGAGGGCACTCTTATAATATACAGTACCTTTTTAGATGCTTTTTTTTTCTCTTCTATATTTCACGAGAATTGAATATATTTATAGTCATTTTTCATACATTTCAATTGCAAATTCTCTTTTTTTAATCGATAAATTCGGCATTGACTACTCTCATTTGCTACTCACACACGCATTAGCAAAAAACTCCTCGCACCTATTTTTTTAAGGATACGAGTCCAAAACTAACTGAGGCTTTTTACCGCTCAACTGAAATTTCGGTGGTACAAATACTATCTCCATTAGGTTTGATCATCACATAATAATTTCATGGCAGGTTGATGTTCTAATATCCTCATAAAAGATCTTATATTCAAATCTCACTAATAACGCATCTTATATCAGGGAAATAGTAAAAAAAGAGTCAAATGAAATCCTTAATAATTTGCGTACATTTAAGTAAAAGTTTTGCTTCCCTAACAAAACCTCTTACATTTAGTTGTTTACATCTACAACATTAAATGATGATAAAATATTATAAATATAATTAAAAGATAAAATGACTATTCCGATTCTAATGACTTTACTTTTAAGCCTTTATAAAAGAAATAAACATTTATAGAGTTTTGTTAAAAGAAAAGGTTTGAATGAAAAGCAATAGCATGTCTATAAAGACAAGTGAAGCACAAGTGTTAAAAGGGTAACTCCACATTACAAAGAAAATCACGCTTTTACATTCAACATCATAACAAAAAACTTAAAATACATTAGAATCTATGGAGGAAGAAGATGGACTAAGAACAAGAAGTTTTAGGAATGAAGACTACAATACTAGAAGAGCGTTCTTGCGAAGTTATCCTCTCAATTTCGACAACGACGAACAAGATCAAGAACCACAAGTACATGTTACAACATGGAGTAACAAAGTTGGTAAGAAGATAACCTCCAATCCCATATTTTCAATATGTTATAGAGATTTAGAAAATATATTGTAGTTATTTGAGAAAGAGTTGAGTGATGATGCTATCTTTCTCGTTAGTAATTTTAATGTTATCTAACATTCATTTTAATTGATTGAGATTTACTTGAATGCAAGAGTTATCTAGTTATATTTAACAACAAATTCAGAGAGTGTGAAGTGCACGTTCGTTAGAGTTGACTAGTAACTGTCGGGTAAATTGCGAGGGTCAAGAGGGTTTCTCCCCTGACCTTGCGGGGTCCAAGGGGCAGCACCCCTGGCTGGGGTTCTGCGCTGGCCCGAAACCTCAACCGAAAAGGCACTATACTTTGTGTCAAAAAGTTGCCTTGCAAACGATTTTCCAGCCAAAAGGTATGACTTTTGGTCAATCGATTTTTCCTCCAAAAAGTAGAGCTGCCTCTCTTCATGATAACATAACTAATTAAATTCTCAGTTTTATGTTTTTCTGCATTCATTTAGAACACATACACAGAAATATAAATACTCTGATAATTTATTTTGATTTTCTTCTTGCCTGGAAACAATATCCGTTTTTGTCTTAGCTCAATTCAGATTTCGTGTAAACCCGTGACTTGCGAGGGGCGAAATACTTAATTAGGAAAGTGTTTCACGATTTCGAAAATGATACAGATTATCTATTCCATACGCGTTTTCTTACATCTCTCTCTCTCTCTCTCTCTCTCTCTCTCTCTCTCTGATGGATTATGGACGAGTTTTTTACTTTTAATGCATGTTACATGTTACCTACATCATAACCCATATATGTGAGATTATGTATTGTTGTTGTTGTTGTTTTAGTATATGTATTGACGTATCGTAGTTAAAAAAAGATCATGTCTAAATTAAGTTACCACTGTGCTTGTAAATTCGCACCCCTTAATGTATTTATGATTTTGGTATCGATCGTAGGTGCAAGTGAACTTGGTCATACCGAGGATGACGAGAAAGAGAGGAAGAGTATGAAGATGAAAAAGAAACAAGAATCGATGAAGAGGATAATGGTCGCAATAGTTGAATGGGGAGGAAGAAGATTTGTGGTTATAAGAAGGTTCAAACACAAGGTTTCCATATATGTTGTTGCATGTTTTTCTACTATTGTTTTTAAGTCTCGTAAAGCCTTAACTTCCAAACCATGATTTACAATTGGCCTATTATCGACATTTGCTTGCTTGAGCATATTAACAATGTGATTGCTTGTAAGCCTCTTTTACTCTCCCACTTTGTTGATTTTATACTTTTTTAATAGTTTTTACTTTTTATATAAATGAAATATATATTGTTTTTTTTTTATCATTTTGTCTTCAAAATGTTCTTACACCAATTTAATACAAAAACGTAACAAAAATTTGTTGTTGGAAGTTGCTCTTATTAGATTTTGACATTGCGCTAACTTATAATAACACGAATAAATTATGGTTTCTAATAGTATAATTTAAGATGAATTACGAAATTACGATTGAAATTTAAAGATAAATAATCTGAATGTTATAAGTACGTGACATATAATGGGATGCAAATATGCAATTTATTTTTATTTTCAACTTAGTTAAATTGAGTAAATAGTAAAGAATTTTGCTCCTTTCAATTCGTAAGTTGTTAATTCTTATTTTTAATGGGTTGGTTGTTAGACAGATTAGGTTAGATCCAAGTTCGATTGTGGGCTTTGATCCGTTAGAGTTATTTAGGGTTTCTATAATCCTTGTACTCTATAAATATGGATCAATAATAAAGTAATGTTTACGGGGTTACATTCTCTTACATGGTATCAGACGAGTTCGATCCTGAAACCTAGTCGACAGCCACGTGCCGCTACATCTATACCGTCCCGTCAAAACTTCATCTCCTCTTCTTCACCTCCTTGAAACCTAGTTCTGTAGGGTCATCTATGTTCTAAACAAAACCAAATTGTCGTCGCATGCTATAAACCACAAATCATCTCCGTATCAGTCTTTGTATTTATCTATCTTTGATCGTACAAAAAAAAAAAAAAAAAAAAAGCCATCATAGCATTTTTGTTCCAACCACCGTTTACCTTTATTTTATGCCGCACCATCCTTAAACACCACTTCGTCGTATTCACCATATTTTCTTCTTTATTTCAACAAGCAAGTCGGTTACATGCTTCCACAACCTTTAGACTACTGATCTTATCTACTTTCCCTTCCTCCGTTTTATTTTATTTTATTCTTAACCTAAAAAAAAAAAAAAATAGTCCGAAGCTAGCCCGTCACTCCACTATGCCTTGTATATTTACCTCCAACACCTTTGATTTCTATTTTCTTATTACTTTTACTTTTTGTTCTATGTTTAGTTGAATAATAAATTAATCGAATAATCAGCGTAGAGCTGAGCCGCCTAACTTGACTAGGTTCCAAACCCCGAAAAAAGAGAATATAGACAAAATTCTTGTTTGCAGCACGTTGAAGAATCTTGTTATCGCCGACAGAAATTTCATACCAAAGTGGTACTTGATCCTTAGGCAAGTCACGGCGTAAAGAAAAAAAACGACGCTACGGAAAAGGAGAAGCCATCAAGACATACGCAACCAAATCAGCGAATATCGGTCTATTCAGCGCAACAAATCAAGAAAAAAAATATATTATGTTTTTTATTATTATTATTATTTATTTGATATTTGTGTTTTCTTCCAGTCCGAACTTTCGCGATTTCGCCGTTCGGACTGCGGGGAGTGTTAGATAGATTAGGTTAGGCCCAAGTCCGATTATGGGCTTGGATCCGTTAGGGTTATCTAGGGTTTCTATATTCCTTGTACTCTATAAATATGGATCAATAATAAAGTAATCTTTACGGGGTTACATTCTCTTACATTGGTATATATAAATTTTTTTTATTACTCGTATTATACTTAAGAGATTTTTTTTTTTTAAAAAAAGCTCTGTAAAAACAGTTTGGACTTTTGAGCTCCTAAATGGATCATGTACATACAAATTAGAGGTTCAAGTGAGAGCATTTACAAATGTAGTTTAGCTTCAACTGGTAGAAATATACTGAGTATATACTAGTAATTATCAAGAAATTAAAAAAGAAGTTTTTCAACAACTCTAAAAGCTATAGTTATCGTTGTTAATTGTACATAACATTTATACTCGTATATTACTTTTAAAATGGTGATTATCAAGTTGTACAATACTCAAAGTGTGTTAACTACAACTTGTTAGAAATTTTTTTTAGAAACATTTTAATTAATAAAAATTATCTAATGATAGTTCTTAAGGTGTATAGAAAGCTTGTATAATTTAATAATCGTCACTTTAGTTAAAGATAACCATAATATACAATTCTTGTTATTTATTGAAATAAATTATTTAAATTATCTAAGTATTTTTTTGGAGGGAATATTTTGGTGGGAAATTTTGGAAGGAACTTTTTGGTGGGAACTTGTTGGAGGGAATAATTAGCTATATATATAGTAGTCATTGTGTAGGAAGAAAAGTGGAGGAGGTAGGAAGTAAAATAGAGAGCTTATGAGAGTCGTTCCACTCCGTCATGTGAGGTGGTCTCGGTGATTCAATAACGATGAGAGCGAATTCCGTTATTGTAATCTACCGTTTGTGAGAGGTGTTGAGAGATACGTGATAAGATTCAAGAGTGTCGTAACTAGCGTTGCTGGTCTAGTGGTTTTTACTCTCTCTTGAGAGGTTTTCCACGTAAAAATGTTGTGTGCGTTTTACTTTTATGCTTTGTCATTTATTATTGACTTATACATGGTTATGTGGTTCTTAATGTGATGGGGATCGATCTTGAAAGTGATATGTGTGTGGGTTCGACCCCAACAAACTGGTATCAGAGCCAGGTTCGTAGAGAAGAATCACATAACCGGGAGGAAGTCAATACATGAAGAAAAAAGAGTTCTGTTCTTCATATTCTGCGCATCGACAAGAGAATTGATGCTATGGGTTCGTTAACCGTTGGATCGGCTTGAAAATTAGACTGTAGGTTCACAAGAGGTATATACACGATCTGACCGTTGGGATCTGTGATTGGAGTTGTCGTTCGAGAGATATTATTATCTGAAGTGTGCTGCAGGAAAAAATTCGTCATTTCAGCGTAGTTTGAAAGAAACGGGTGTTGCAGATTCGTTAGCCGTTGGATCATCGTGATTTTTGGATAGAGGGTTCAGAACACTTCAATTTATGCTGTGACCGATTTTTGTGGTGATCAGAAGAGTAGTTTGGGAGATACATGTGTCTGAAGTTGTTGCTGAAATTGTACGAAATGAAGAAGTTCTTTAAGAGAAGTTCAAGATGAAGAGGCTTGGTGGAGAGTTGATCATGGAGAGTTCCTTGTGTCGAAAGTCTTTCTAACAATGAGAATGTTTGGCGGCGTGTCCCGGGTGAGATAAAGTCAGCGGAAACAAGATGTAGATCCACAATCCACGTTCGAGATCGAGATTTAAAGAATTTGATTTAAGGGAGGATGTGTTATTTATTGAATTAAATTATTTAAATTATGTAAGTATTTTTTTGGAGGGAATATTTTGGTGGGAAGTTTTGGTGGGAAGAATTTGGTGGGAAGTTTTGGAAGGAACTTTTTGGTGGAAACTTGTTGGAGGGTGAAACAACCAAACCCGTAATCAACCGGATATTTTTTTTTTAAATGACAAACCGTTAACGTCAAAATTAAACGGTTACATATAACCCATTAAACAACATCACAAGTTAAATGTTTACAAACGGCACGAAGACCCTTAATCAAAAGTAATACAAGTTCGACCCATATTTGATAGTTTTAAACCAAACGACACTCGAGCATGGTTTGGGGCTAAACTACCCAAAACGCTAGGTCGACTTCCAAAAAGCTTCCACAAGCATCAATATTGGAATATCTAATTCCCGGCAACCCCTTTCCCTTTATTCGCGTTCGTACCTAAAAGTAAACAACGAGAGGGGTAAGCAAAGCTTAGTGAATGCAATAATTATACATATACATATATAACTTACTCACTTGCAAACACTGACACAATTTCGCATACATACTAGCATTACAAATTAGCATACCATCTTAAAGTATAACGCTAAACCTCCGATAACACACGCTAGTATATCAATATCATATAATCACTCGCAATATAATATGCTATAACACCATACACAAACATTGATGTTCATAACATCCATTAGTACTCAAATCCCAAGGCTAGCCCTACGAATGGTATCGTCAACATCGAACTAAATCCCCATTCGTCCCAATAAATATGGTATCGTCAACATCGAACTTAAACCCACATATGAGGTATAGTCAACATCGAACTTAAACCCTCATCAACTAATCGTCACTACAATAGTGGTATGGCTTCGTCAACATCGAACTTTAAATCCATACATGAGGTATCGTCAACATCGAACTTAAACCCTCATTAAAACGAACAAACAATATACTCTAGGATATGGTATCGTCAACATCGAACTTTAACCCATACCCCACAAGCAAATAAATCATATACGTACATATATAATTATTCCACTCACCTTAACACGTCGGTGGTGATTTAACACTTCCGTATGCTTCGAGCAAGGTACCTAATACATTAAGTACACATTCAATACACAACTTGTGGAACTAACCACATTACTCACACTTGAGCATTTAATGACCCAATTGCATTTAAATAACTCAACTACACCAAAACCGCCCATAAATGGCCAAGACTCATCTTAAATCACTAAAGCAAGTGATTTAAAGTCTACTAACCTAAACTAACACAAACTTAGAGTATTTCATACCCATTTCACCCAATTAAGTCAACCATTACCCATTTGACCCATTTTAGCACCTAGACTCATAATTTAAGTCACCTTAACCCATTTACAAGTCTTTCAACATTAAACAAGTGTGTTGGTGACTAACAACACCATTTGACACTTACAACCCCAATTCATAAGACCAAACCCTAGGTTATAGCTATTAGGGTTTCCTTTCATCAATGTTGCCCAAATTCACCCATTTAACTCCCAAATGGGCCTCACAAGACTCAAATGGCCAAAACCCTAGCCATAAATTAACTAAAACTCAAAACATGGAGTTAAGACTTACCAATACGATCAAGTCGTAGCTAAGAACGAGGAGAATAAATTTCCTATTTGCTCCAAAGATCGAATCACAAGTCTTCACCTTCGAATCTCACTTTTAATCCAAATGGGTTTTGTGTTTTGGAAGAGAAAATGGAAAGAAAAGAGAAAAGAAATTGAATTAAATGAGATAAGTGGTTGAGGTTTAATGCTCCAATCAGATCCATACGCGAAAATATGAAAATACTCTTGGACCACCCCTTTTTAAATAGGAAAAACGGATCAGATCTGCAGCTTTGTCGCGTCGCGACCTCAATTGTCGCGGCGCGGCAATACACTGGATTTTCGAGCTGTCTTATTTCACTTCTGACTTTGATTTGCTTTATTTGTCGCGGCGCGCCCAAGATCTCCGCGGCGCGGTAATGGCCTGTAACTGGCCATTTTGACAACTTAACACAACTATTAATTTATTCGACTTGTACACCTCGTTCACACTTCCTTCATACGTTTAAACTTCGTCTTTAAGTCTCACATGACTTAACACTATCAAAACCCATGCATACATTCTCAAACATATACATATGAATATATCTCGTATACATCGAGTTAACACTTTATATCATTTAATCACATAAACAAGCGAAATATAAACGTTCTAACGATTAAATAAGTACCGTAAGACACGTATGAAGAAAACGGGATGTTACAACTCTCCCCCACTTGAATCAGAGCGCGTTCTCGCGATCCAAGACGCATGACAAGCCGAAAGATACACCAATACAAACTCTTCGGGTTCCCATGTAAACTCGGAACCTTTACTACGACTCCATTGAACTTTAAAAGTTCTCACCTCTTTATGTCTCAACCTCTTTACTTTTTCATCGAGTATAGCAATCGGCTTCTCAACATACTCTAACTTGTTGTTTAGCTCAATCTCGTCTAATGGTACCCATGAAGAATCATCCGCAAGACACTTACGGAGATGGGAAACATGAAATGTATTATGGATCCCCGCAAGCTCTTTGGGTAATTCCAAACGATACGCAACTTAACCAACACGAGCTAAAATCTTAAACGGACCAATAAACCAAGGAGCTAACTTTCCTTGTTTTCGAAATCGAATAACACCTTTTCATGGCAAAACTTTAAGCATCACCATGTCGCCTTCTTGGAATTCGATCGGTCGCCTTCGTTTATCGGCATACGACTTTTGTCTATCTTGAGCCTTTTTCAAATGAGCCCGAATCATATCAATCTTACTATTCGTCTCTAGAACCAAATCGGTTCTCCCGATTTCCCTCTGACCCACTTCACCCCAATAAATGGGAGTTCGACACCTTCGCCCATAAAGCATCTCATACGGTGGCATTCCAATAATAGCTACGAGAATTCCACCAAAGGCAAGTGCTCATCCCAACTACCATCAAAGTCGATAATACACGCCCGTAACATATCCTCCAATGTTTGATTCGTACGTTCGGTTTGACCGTCCGTTTGAGGATGATACGCAGTGCTCAATTTCAATTGTGTACCCATATCTTCATGAAACTTTTCCCAAAATCGAGATGTGAAACGGGTATCTCGATCAGAAATAATAGATATAGGAACCCCATGCCTTGATATCACTTCCTTGATGAACAACTTAGCCAAAGTCTCCGATGATATCGCTTCCCGAATGAGAAGAAACAAGGCACACTTCGTCAACCGATCAACTATCACCCAAATCGAATCAAATTGGGTTCTCGCCGTCCTTGGTAACTTTGTAATGAAATCCATGGTAATGTGCTCCCATTTCCATTTCAGGATTTCTAACGGTTGTAACATACCATACGGCTTTTGGTGTTCGGCCTTAACTTGCAAACACATGACGCATTGTTCAACATACTTAAAAACATCACGTTTCATGTCCGACCACCAATACTCCTTTCTTAAATCAAGATACATTTTCGTTGCGCCCAGGTGAATGGAATACTTTGACTTATGCGCTTCATCAAGTAGCACTCGTCGATTATCACCCATTTTAGGCAACCACACTCGTCCTTGAAAGGATAGCAAACCATGCGGGCCTAAGGTAATGAACTCCGTTTGGCCCATGATTCGCTCCTCATGTTTGTTGTTAACAAAAGCTTCGATTTGAATCTCACCGAGCTTTACAAGAAAATCGTTAGTAATAATCATGCGTAACGATCCTACTCGTATCGCCGGATGTTGACTCTTTCGACTCAACGCATCCGCGACTACATTCGCCTTGCCCGGATGATAAAGTATTTCACAATTATAATCTTTTACTACGTCCATCCATCTACGTTGATGATAATTCAAATCTCTTTGATCAAAAGATGCTTCAAACTCTTATGATCCGAATAAATCGTACACTTAACACCATACAAGTAATGTCGCCAAATTTTCAACGCATGCACAACCGCCGCCAACTCAAGATCATGAGTCAGATATCTCGTTTCGTGTTCCTTTAATTGTCGAGAGGCATAAGCGATGACTTTACCTCTTTGCATTAGAATGCACCCGAGCCCATTTAAAGAAGCATCACAATAAACCGTCATGTCTTCTACCCCTTCCGACAACACTAACACCGGAGCTTGACACAACTTCTCTTTTAACAGTTGAAAAGCAATTTCTTGCTCGTTCTCCCAATAAAATCTCGTGTTCTTCCTCGTCAACTTCGTCAATGGAGAAGCAATCTTAGAAAAGTCTTGGATAAACCGACGATAATAACCGGCCAATCCGAGAAAACTTCAGATTTCCGTAGACGTAGTCGGTTGTCCCCAACTCTTCACCGTCTCTATCTTCCCCGGATCTACTTGAATACCATCTTTGTTCACAATGTGGCCAAGGAATTGAACTTCCCTTAGCCAAAATTCACATTTGAAGAATTTAGCATACAACTTCTCCTTCCGCAATGTCTTCAACACACCCCGCAAATGATGTTCATGTTCCTTTATACTCTTCGAATAAACAAGTATGTCGTCAATGAACACAATTACCGACTTGTCCAACATAGGTTGGCACACTCGGTTCATAAGATCCATGAATGCCGCCGGTGCATTCGTAAGACCAAAAGGCATAACTACAAACTTAAAATTCCCATAACGCGTTTGAAAAGCCGTTTTCTCAATATCTTCCTCGCGGACCCGCATTTGGTGATAGCCGAACCGTAGGTCAATTTTAGAAAAATATGTTGCACCTTGGAGTTGGTCAAACAAATCGCCAATCCGAGGCAATGGATAACGATTCTTGATCGTCACTTTATTCAACTCCCGATAATCGATGCACATCCGCATACTACCATCCTTTTTCTTCACAAATAAAACCGGAGCGCCCCATGGCGAAGCACTCGGTCGAATGAAACCTTTCTCAAGAAACTATTGGGTTTGATTTAACAACTCTTGCATTTCCGTTGGTGCTAAACGATAAGGAGTTTTAGCAATGGGGGTAGCCCCGGGAACCAACTCAATGCGAAATTCAACTTGTCTTTCCGCCGGAACACCCGGTAACTCATCCGGAAAAACGTCTTCAAATTCACTTACCATCAGAATTTCGCAAATGGATGGTGGCTCATCTCGAGTATCAATAACATGGGCAAGAAAAGCCATGCCACCACTAACAAGGAAACGACGTGCCCGTGCAAAATGCATATCGGCACTAGTCTTCTTCGTTTATCACCGTGAATAATTAACTCTCCCCCACTTGGGGTCTTTACCCGAATAAACTTATCATGGCATGCAATATCGGCTCTATAACGATCGAGCCAATCCATACCAACGACGATATCAAAATCACCCAAAGTCATCGGAATGAGATTGATTTTAAAACTTTCGGCACCAAACACAACATTACAATTTTTACACACATCAACCACTAGCGCCGTCTTGCCATCCGCTATTTCAACTTCTACCGGACGACTCAACTTAATTAGCGGTTTATTTAACTTAGGCACAAATCTTGGAGAAACAAACGATAAATTAGCACCACTATCAAGTAGGATCCGTACCGGATTAGAGTTAACCATGAAAGTACCTGAGACAACTTCGTTTGATCGCTTGGCTTCATCATTCGTCATCAAATAATTTCGTCCTCTAGCCGTACCCGCCGCCTTCTCTAACCGTTTAACATGGTCGGTGTTTAAGTCGGGACACTCCGACTTTTGGTGCCCTTCTTTGTTGCAATTAAAGCAAGTGAGTTTGTTTGTTGAAGGAGGCTTTGTACAATCCCGAGCCAAATGACCTCGTACCCCACAATTGTAGCAAGTAGGGATAAAGTTCCCGAAACCTCCTTTCTTCACACTATTTACACTTTCGGAACCTTTCTTATTTTTCTTGTTTGAAAAGTTCGATTGACTCAAACCTTCGAATTTTCGCTTCGAGAAAGAGAAGTCGCTTCTTTTTGGAACCTCCAGCTCGAAACCCTGAGCCAATTCAAATAACTCATCAAAAGACTTAGCCATTCCCCGACTAATCTTACCCTTCAACTCATCGTTCATGGTATGGTAGAAATCTTGCATCAACTTGCGATCGTCACCAACATACTCCGGACAAAAACGAGTCTTTGCCAAGAAGGTAGACTTGAGAGTAACCAAGTCCATTGAACCTTGTCGCAAATTGTGCAACTCGTCCCCGATTTTATCAAGGTCGGAAGGAGTTCGATATTCTTTGAAGAATTCCTTTTTAAACTCTTCCCACGTCAAGCTCATGCATTGCTCCTCCCCATATAATTGGATTTTATCATCCCACCACATCTTGGCCTCTTCACGTAACATGCTAGAACCGTACCTCGTCTTCTTCTCGGGAGGACATTCCGCGGTACGAAAAGCCCCCTCGATATCGGAAATCTAACACATGCTTTTCAATGGATCCCTCACCCCGTTAAACATAGGAGGTTGAGCATCCTTGAAGTTTTTGTAATGGAAGTCCCGCCTTCCATTCCCACCGTTACCATCACCCCCTTCGCCACGAGGATGAATGTTTCTAGCTTCTAATGCCTCCTCGATCACGGCATTCATTCGCTCATTTATCATTTCGGTTACTTGCGCATCAACCGATTCTTGGAAAACCTTTCGGACATCGTCAAGAAATTCCGTTTTTAGCCTTTTAAAGATGGCCTCAACCTTGGCCGTGAGTTCAACGTCCTCGCTCGTGCCTCCTTCATTGGTATCATGTCCATTTCTCATCTTCATTCTATAAAATGAAGTAAATTAAATAACGAACGCAAAGACATGACACAATATACATGAACACCACACCGTCCCATCTTGCTCAACAATCGTCGTACATTGCTTGTTCGACACGATTTGAACCCGTAACAATGGTAGCTAATCATTGTTACGCGATCATGTCGCATTAACTCGCTAGTACAACGTCTATCTTGCTTGATGATTGCAAGACACAACACAAAACAATAATCACATAGTTAGTTCACCAAAAACTAGGCACTAACCAATCCCCGGTCCGACCCGTCTCCTACAAGTCCCGCATAACGCGCATACACATTAAAGTCTAAGTCTAGGCACCTATCTCAAGTCGCCTAAATCCCTTAGACCATGCTCTGATACCACTTGAAACAACCCAACCCGTAATCAACCGGATTTTTTTTTTTTTTAAATGACAAACTGTTAGCGCCAAAATTGAACGGTTACATATAACCCATGAAACAACATCACAAGTTAAATGTTTACAAACGACACGAAGACCCTTAATCAAAAGTAATACAAGTTCGACCCATATTTGATAGTTTTAAACCAAACGACACTCGAGCATGGTTTGGGGCTAAACTACCCAAAACGCTAGGTCGACTTCCAAAAAGCTTCCACAAGCATCAATATTGGAATATCTAATTCCCGGCAACCCCTTTCCCTTTATTCGCATTCGTACCTAAAAGTAAACAACGAGAGGGGTAAGCAAAGCTTAGTGAATGCAATAATTATACATATACATATATAACTTACTCACTTGCAAACACTGACACAATTTCGCATACATACTAGCATTACAAATTAGCGTACCATCTTAAAGTATAACGCTAAACCTCCGATAACACACGCTAGTATATCAATATCATATAATCACTCGCAATATAATATGCTATAACACCATACACAAACATTGATGTTCATAACATCCATTAGTACTCAAATCCCAAGGCTAGCCCTACGAATGGTATCGTCAACATCGAACTAAATCCCCATTCGTCCCAATAAATGTGGTATCGTCAACATCGAACTTAAACCCACATATGAGGTATCATCAACATTGAACTTAAACCCTCATCAACTAATCGTCACTACAATAGTGGTATGGCTTCGTCAACATCGAACTTTAAATCCATACATGAGGTATCGTCAACATCGAACTTAAACCCTCATCAAAACGAACAAACAATATACTCTAGGATATGGTATCGTCAACATCGAACTTTAACCCATACCCCACAAGCAAATAAATCATATACGTACATATATAATTATTCCACTCACCTTAACACGTCGGTGGTGATTTAACACTTTCGTATGCTTCGAGCAAGGTACCTAATACATTAAGTACACATTCAATACACAACTTGTGGAACTAACCACATTACTCACACTTGAGCATTTAATGACCCAATTGCATTTAAATAACTCAACTACACCAAAATCGCCCATAAATGACCAAGACTCATCTTAAATCAGTAAAGCAAGTGATTTAAAGTCTACTGACCTTAACTAACACAAACTTAGAGTATTTCATACCCATTTCACCCAATTAGGTCAACCATTACCCATTTGACCCATTTTAGCACCTAGACTCATAATTTAAGTCACACTTAACCCATTTACAAGTCTTTCAACATTAAACAAGTGTGTTGGTGACTAACAACACCATTTGACACTTACAACCCCAATTCATAAGACCAAACCCTAGGTTATAGCTATTAGGGTTTCCTTTCATCAATGTTACCCAAATTCACCCATTTAACTCCTAAATGGGCCTCACAAGACTCAAATGGCCAAAACCCTAGCCATAAATTAACTAAAACTCAAAACATGGAGTTAAGACTTACCAATACGATCAAGTAGTAGCTAAGAACGAGGAGAAAAAATTTCCTATTTGCTCCAAAGATCGAATCACAAGTCTTCACCTTCGAATCTCACTTTTAATCCAAATGGGTTTTGTGTTTTGGAAGAGAAAATGGAAAGAAAAGAGAAAAGAAATTGAATTAAATGAGATAAGTGGTTGAGGTTTAATGCTCCAATCAGATCCATACTCGAAAATACGAAAATACTCTTGGACCACCCCTTTTTAAATAGGAAAAATGGATCAGATCTGCAGCTTTGTCGCGTCGCGACCTCAATTGTCGCGGCGCTGCAATACACTGGATTTTCGAGCTGTCTTATTCCACTCCTGACTTTGATTTGCTTTATTTGTCACGGCGCGCCCAAGATCTCCGCGGCGCGGTAATGGCCTGTAACTGGCCATTTTGACAACTTAACACAACTATTAATTTATTCGACTTGTACACCTCGTTCACACTTCCTTCATACATTTAAACTTCGTCTTTAAATCTCACATGACTTAACACTATCAAAACCCATGCATATACTTATACATGCATACATTCTCAAACATATACATATGAATATATCTCGTATACATCGTGTTAACACTTTATATCGTTTAATCACATAAACAAGCGAAATATAAATGTTCTAACGATTAAATAAGTACCTTAAGACACGTATGAAGAAAATGAGATGTTACAGAGAGAATAATTGGCTATATATAGTAGTCATTGTGCAGGAAGAAAAGTGGAGGAGGTAGGAAGTAAAATAGAGAGCTTATGAGAGTCGTTCCACTCCGTCCTGTGAGGTGGTCTCGGTAATTCAATAACGATGAGAGCGAATTCTGTTATTGTAATCTACCGTTTGTGAGAGGTGTTGAGAGATATGTGATAATATTCAAGAGTGTCGTAACGAGCGTTCATTCTTGTAATATTGTTCGTATATAGTGGAATTAAAGTGGCCTCTGGTCCCGTGGTTTTTACTCTCTCTTGAGAGGTTTTCCACGTAAAAATGTTTTGTGTGTTTTACTTTATGCTTTATCGATTTATTATTGATGATCAATCCTAGATTATCCTATAAAGGCTAATCAAGGATTGAGTGTAATGAGGGGGTATAATGGATGTCGATTAGGATTTTGGGACCTTATTGTCATATTTTGTTAAGTGCTAAACGATCAACAACCATGTCCCGGTCTTCGTAAATTACCTTAACCAACAAAGATCAAGTCTCGGGCAAACACACGAGAGAGATCAATATGGCTAAAACAATTCTTCCAGAATCAACAACCTAAAATGAGAGACCAAGCTCCCTATTTATAGGTTTGAGATCTGCGCGGAAGTAAGATGTGCGCGCACTTAGGCATTTCGTACAAGTACTGCGAGAATCCTACGTACTCTTTAATATTCCACGTAATCTCACCGCATTCAATAACATTTACCGCGGTTCATCAGTTTCGCGTCTTTGCCTTTAAGCAACATTTCGCACTAAAATTATACATATACATATGTATGTATATGATCAAGTCCCCCTAGTTTATTGTGTTACATTTTCGCAGAAAATGCAATACAATAAACTCTTAAAAATGAAAATTGTAGTGTACATGATCCTTTAAAAAAATATCCGCATAGGTATATTTTGGTATGTAGTGACGCACATTTTTCAAATGATCCATCTGCATCGTATTATTCATTCCAACGGCTATATTTCCAACCGTTAAAATCCCTTCGCATTTTAATAGCCGTTGATTCGTGATGATTACATTTAAACGGCACTTTGCGATCTTGATAGTATAAATAGAAGATATTTCCGCATATTTGAAAGTTCACTTTCCCTTGCCATTTTCTCTCTCAAAAAACTTACATTTATAATCTTCAACATAATTTTCTAACTTTCTGCGTTTACTCTAGATTTACGTGCTTACACAAAAGCCTTTATCTTATACCTTCATTATGTCTGCGACACCTTCTCCCTCTGCTGGTGGTCCATCCGTTAACGACTTTGAGTCACTTATTACGGATGAATGGCTTACACAAATCAAACTCAACTACCCAATGCTTGAGTTATTTGAGCCTATTGCACCTACAGCGGGCACCACTGCTGTGACGATCCGAAAATTTCCGATCAAATTTAAACTTAATCTTTATATGATTTCGACACGATAAGCAAAGTCTATCTAATTGAATCTCAAAATTTTTGAACTATTTAATAAGATCATTTAACCTTTGACTATTTCTGACGATTCACGAATAATGGTTTGTAAGTAAATATGTATATATATATATATATATATATATATATATATAAATATAAGTATATATAATAATTGGAAATAATAAAACATAATTGAAACATTATAATCAAATATGTAAAATAATATATAGAATAATTTAGTTACTATTAAAATAAATATATATAAATTCTATACATAAGTAGTATTATATATATTGTAATATATATAGAAAATATAAAAAGTAAATAATCAAAATATGTTATTATATATATATATATATATATATATATATATATATATATATATATATATATATATATATATATATATATATATATATATATATATATATATATATATATATATATTGTCATATTTAATAATATGAAATAGCAACCTATTAAACTTACTTAAAAATTAAAATAGAATATTACTTCCATTAAAATAAATAGTAATAATAATATCAGTATTAATAATATTATTATATATAACATATAGATATGAAGTTTGATATATATATAAATTGTTATAGTATCATTATTACTAATATTAATATTATCATTAATAATGTCAGTACTATTATTATAATTAATATTATTATTATTATAAATTTTATAGTTATCATTATCATTAATAATAACATTATTACTATTATACTATTATAAATTCTTATTAAAATAATATTAAGAGCATTATTGTTAATTAATAAGATTAATTATAAAATGTAATTATAGATATATATATATACCTACAGATATATAAAAAATAGTTAGATATAGATATACTAATATATATACGAATACATACTGAATTAGTATTATTATCTTAATAATCTAATTATTAATTTAATTAATTAAATATGAACTCATAAGTCAAGAAGTAGTACGAAATCTGTTTGATGTCTATCTCACGTTGTAGTTAAATCTTGATTATGTCCCTAATCTGTTTAAAGTCTATTTCCAGTCCATAGAAACAGCCAAATTCAGTTGGATGTCACGATTCACCTTTTATATTTTAATTATGTTTTTTTACTGAATTATTCTGCTGTCGAGGAATTTGATATAAAACCAGATTAAATCCAGTTGTAAATAAAACCAAAACGAGTCACATTATCAGTTTACAATTACAATTATCACTTACAGCTCCAAATTGAACGAATTAAATCAAAACAATCGAAGAACACAGGCACTGCCCTGTTCTTGATTTATTTTTTCAAACATTTTGATTTCTTAATAAATTTCAAAAATTTTAAATGCAGTTTTATTAAGAATCTTATAAACGATCTTTCTGCAAAAATTCGCACTCCAATTTTTCGAATTGAATTTTAATTTCAGAGTCAAAGTTAATTTCTAAATAGTCAAACGAATGTTCAAAGATTAAATTGAAGCTATAGATGTTGTTTCTGTTGAAATTAGTAATTCATAAAGTTTATATGAGTCGTTTGTAACATAATTCATGTTATAACATTTTCTTAAAACCGTTTATAAATCAAAATCAAGGTTGGAGTTATTTGTGTTCTTCACGATACAAATTTTTTTTTCCCGACTGATTAATCAAAATCATTATTTACAAATCGTTTCTGGTTCATCTACACTTTCTAATACAATTAGTATTTTGTTATTACGAGTTTAATATATATATGAACTGTGGACGATTTGGAAACTGAAGAAGATGAAGAAAATGGGATTAGAAAAATAAGGGTTAAATAATATTAGATAGCATACAATTCAGGAAAAACAGAAATGGATCATTGGTTATGGAGTGTTGATGATTAACGAGAGGTCTCGGGTTCAAGCCCGATTAGTCGCATATTTTTTTATTCGAGCATTTTAAGGTAGTTCTTCTAATAATAATAATAATAATAATAATAATAATAATAATAATAATAATAATAATAATAATAATAATAATAATAATAATAATAATAATAATTATTATTATTATTATTATTATTATTATTATTATTATTATTATTATTATTATTATTATTATTATTATTATTATTATTATTATTATTATTATTATTATTATTATTATTATTATTATTATTATTATTATTATTATTATTATTGATACTAATTGTTATTATAATTATTATTGTTAATGTAATGATAAGTAGTGTTATTATTAACATTAATATTATGATTATCATTAACATAATTATTATTATCATTAACGAATGCAATGTTTGTAAAATGTATCATATAGAGGTCAAATACCTCGCGATGTAATCATATGTTATTGTATTCGTCCTTATGGATTAGGACGGGTCGCTTCATGTGGTATCAGAGCGGTGGTCTTAGCGAACCAGGTCTTTCATTAGTGTGTCTAACTGATAGTTTTTAGGATGCATTAGCGAGTCTGGACTTCGACCGTGTCTGCATGTCAAAAGTTTTGCTTATCATTTCTAGTCGAAAATCATCTGCTTATCATCCATAGAAAATTACCTGCTTATCATTCTCAGTCTAGATACATCTGATAATGCTAAAAACGAACATATATTTCATAGCATTATCCCTCAAGAAAGACAAGCTTTTGGCTGCAATTGTTCTATTTACAAGTGATATTCGTTTAAATAATAAAAGGTGAAGACAAAAGGCAGATTCGACGAATTGAAGACGCAAATGACCAAAACGCCAAAAAGTACAAAGTACAATCAAAAATGTTCAAATTATTGATGAGAAACGCCTAAAAATGACAAGAGTACAAGCCGTGAAACGTAAAGTACAAGATATTAAATCGTACAAAAAGGCGTTCAAAAATCCGGAACCGAGACATGAACCAACTTTCAATGCACGACGCAACGGACCTAAAATTACAAGTTAACTATGCACATAAATATAATATAATATATAATTAATTATGTAAATTATATATATATTATATTTATATATTATAAAAATAAACGTCGGCAGCCTAGGATCCAATTTGTGTGAGCTGTAATCCGAAGCTCCGCACTCGCGGAGATGTAAAGGGTAAAAACTCCGCACTCGCGGAGCTGCACAGTAAAATGTGGGCCTATAAAAGGCAACGAATTCTGCACAACGAAAACACACCTTTTTATCTATCCTCTCTATCTCACTGTAATATATATATATATATATATATATATATATATATATATATATATATATATATATATATATATATTATAATTTTAATTTTAATTTTAATAATAACGAGGGTATGTTAGCGAATGTTGTAAGGGTGTAAGTCGAAATTCTGTCCGTGTAACGCTACGCTATTATTAATCATTTAAGTTATGTTCAACCGTTTTAAATTAATGTCTAGTAGCTAAGTTATTATTATACTTATTTAAGCCAAAGTAATCGTGATGTTGGGCTAAATATTAAAATTGGGTAATTGGGCTTTGTACCATAATTGGGGTTTGGACAAAAGAACGACACTTGTGAAAATTAGACTATGGGCTATTAATGGGCTTTATATTTGTTTAATTAAATGATAGTTTGTTAATTTAATATAAAGATTTACAATTGGACGTACCTATAAATAACCATATACACTCGATCGGACACGATGGGCGGGATATTTATAAGTACTAATAATCGTTCATTTAACCGGACACGGGAATGGATTAATAGTCAATGGACTTATTAAAACAGGGGTGAATTATATACAAGGAAAATTGGTGTAATTATAGTTTAAGTCCCCAATTAGTTGGAATATTTGACTTCGGATATAAGGATAATTTGACGAGGACACTCGCACTTTATATTTATGACTGATGGACTGTTATGGACAAAAACCAGATGGACATATTGAATAATCCAGGACAAAGGACAATTAACCCATGGTAATAAACTAAAATCAATACGTCGAACATCATGATTACGGAAGTTTAAATAAGCACAATTCCTTTATTTCGTATTTTTATCGCACTTTTATTTACTGTCATTTTATTTAATTGCACTTTAATTATCGTACTTTTTAATTATCGCACTTTAATTTATTGTCATTTTATCGCACTTTTATTTATCGCACTTTAATTATTGTCATTTACTTTACGCTTTAAATTAAGTCTTTTATATATTTAATATTTTACATTAGGTTTTAACTGCGACTAAAGTTTTAAAATCGACAAACCGGTCATTAAATGGAAAAAACCCCCTTTTATAATAATAATAATACTACTTATATTTATATTTATATTTTTACAAATATAGTTTTTAAAAATATAGCGTTAAACTTGGCGAGTTCCCTGTGGAACGAACCGGACTTACTAAAAACTACACTACTGTACGATTAGGTACACTGCCGATAAGTGTTGTAGCAAGGTTTAGGTATATCCATTCTATAAATAAATAAATATCTTGTGTAAAATTGTATTGTATTTAATAGTATTTTGTAGTAAAAATATAACTATTTCGTATACACCTCGCATCACATCAAGTAATTTTTGGCGTCGCTGCCGGGGAACTTGCTTAAACGCCGGAAGCAAAACGCTATAAAAAAAAAACAAACAAAATATATATATTTTTAAGAGTTGTTCAAAATAAAAAAAAAAAATTTTAAAAGTTTGTATTTTCTTTTAGTTACAAAAAACTAATAGGTAGTTTTTTTTTTTTTTGTAAAAATATAAGTTTTTTTTATTATTTATCTTATATAAATACTTTATATATTTATAAAATAGAAAATTAAAAACAGAAAAAAATAAAAAATAATAAGTAAAAGTTTACGGGCCTGATACTGTTGCAGCCCAGACTTGTGGCCCGGATCCAAGAGTCATGCGATCGCATGGCTTGTATGAACAAAACTCATGCGACCGCATGAGCAGCCCTGACACGCTGGTCTGAACCTGCAGACAGCATTAATTACGGTTTATTATTAATTATTATTAATTAAAAACCTAATTAGGGTTAGTATATAATATTAATTAATTTTAGATTTAATTAATTTGTATTATTTAGTTTAAATTAGTTTTATTAGTTATAAAATTAATACTTTTATAAAATAATAATATAAAAATAATATTTTTATAAAAATTGTATTTTTATAAACTTTTAGTTTTATTTCTATATTTCGTATCTTTTTAATCGTTTATTCATAATTTATTTGTTTTTCGCTCGTAATTAATTTTTAGTTATAGTATTTGCCGTAGTTATTTTTATTTTTAGATTTTTAGGCTTTGCCGTAAAATCCCTTAAGTACTTTTTCTTTAGACTAAGATTTAGGTGCTTTAGAATTTTGCGACGTCGTTTTAAGATTTTAGTACTTTTTAAGTTATTGCCGTTTTGGATATATAATTTCTTTTAAGCTTTAATACTTTTATTTAGACGCAACTTTTAATTTTTAGTTTTTAGACTCTTAAGTTTCGACACGCTACGTTCTTTTTATTATTTTTCGACCATTTATTTTTCGACATTTTTTCGACGCGCTCTTTTTCTTTCTTATTTCACGACGCTTTAGTTTTTAGGACATAGAATTTTCTATTTCTTCTCTAAAATTTCTTTAAATTTCGACGAAAAATTATTTTAAGTGGTTAAATTGATAGACATCCAAAATTTTCTGGTTCGTAGTAATAGTTGGATTTGTTAGTGGCGAGTTGTGGGCTTCCGATTTAAAGGGTCCTGGCTACCTGCTGTATCTATTGGCTATTCGAAACATGGGCAAAATCAGAAAAGTCTATTAATTTGATAACTTATATAATTTTTATCTTTTATAACTAATAGGATATTCAGTGAATGCACCGAGCAAAACGTTCACCACCTTTCATACGTTCACCACCTGTAACTCGATCAAGACATCTAGCCAATATTTTCGTTGATTTTTCTTTAGAATCGTCATCTAGTCGACCAAGTACTCCAATTCAAATTTCCGATAATCCATTTTTTGAACCCGACCTCACAACTGAGAATCCGGAGGATATTCAGGGACAATTCAGAGATCCTGAACCACTAATCTTTCCTCCGGAACCACCAATCATTCAAACGAAGATTGTCGAGGAACAACCCATTAAATCAGAATCCTCTAGTGATTCAGATTCAACAAATTCAATCATGGTGAATCTGGAACCTCTAAGTATGGAAGACCGAATGAGAGCTAAACGCACTTGCCAAGATCACGCAATTACTCAACCAGACATTAATGCGCCAGATTATGAAATCAAAGGACAAATCCTACACATGGTAACTAATCAATGTCAATTTAGTGGTGCGCCGAAGGAAGATCCAAACGAACATCTTCGTACCTTTAATAGGATTTGTACTCTATTTAAAATCCGAGAAGTGGAGGATGAACAGATATATCTCATGTTATTTCCCTGGACTTTAAAGGGAGAAGCCAAAGATTGGTTAGAATCGTTACCTGAAGGGGCGATTGATACATGGGACGTTTTAGTTGAAAAATTTCTTAAACAATTCTTTCCGGCATCTAAAGCCGTGAGACTTCAAGGAGAAATAGTTACGTTCACGCAAAAGCCAAATGAAACTCTGTATGAAGCGTGGACAAGATTTGGAAAGTTATTGAGAGGATGTCCGCAACATGGTTTAGACACTTGTCAAATAGTACAAATATTCTACCAAGGATGCGACATCACTACAAGAAAAGACATAGATATAGCAGATGGTGGTTCCATTATGAAGAAATCCGCAATTAACG
The DNA here is from genome assembly GCF_046630445.1 of Rutidosis leptorrhynchoides. Lineage (NCBI taxonomy): Eukaryota > Viridiplantae > Streptophyta > Magnoliopsida > Asterales > Asteraceae > Rutidosis > Rutidosis leptorrhynchoides. Next base: position 119,689,756 of record NC_092342.1, on the reverse strand, counting down.
CTTACAAAATTATTGATAACACTGCTTCCCACTCACATGAGTGGCATCAAGAAAAAGATATCGTTAGATCATCTAAAGCAGCTAGAGCCGATTCTAGCCATGACTTTGATTCCGTTTCCGCAAAAATAGATGCTTTCGAGAGACGAATGGAAAAGATGACTAAAGATATTCACGCAATACGAATTAGTTATGAGCAATGCGGTGGACCACACTTAATGAAAGATTGTCACATTGAGCAAATCATGGAACAACGTGAGAATGTTTACTATATGAACCAAAGGCCGGGAAATAATTATCAAAATAATTATCAACCGCCAAGGCGAAACTTCAATCGAAATCAAAACATTCTTTACAATCCAAATGGACCCAACAATAACTCGTATAGCCAACAAGGTCCGAATAACCAACCAACTCAAAACAACACTTTCAATCAACAAAGACCTGGCTTATATAAACCACCACAACAAACCGAAGAGAAAAAGTCAAATCTGGTAGAAATGATGGCAAAGCTAATGGAATCTCAAACAAAATTTATTACATCTCAAATCCAAACAAATGAGAGGTTTGATCAGTCATTAAGAACTCAACAATCTTCCATTTTGAATCTAGAAAAACACATAGGTACTCTTGCTAGCATGATGAGTGAGAGAGAACAAGGAAAGCTACAGAGTAATACTGAAGTAAATCCTTGAAATGAGAATGTTAATATAGTGTAAACAAATTCTGAAAAACCAGCATCAGAAGATGGGAAGGTTTTAAAAGTGAGTAACAATGAAGAAGTTACAACATCACCACCACCCGAGTATGTAAAGCCAGTGGTGGCACCATACAGACCACCCATCCCGTTTCCAAGAAAAGGAGTTGAGTATGAGCAAGTAATATGTAATAAAGTTTGTGATACCTCTGGAAAGAAGAAGAAGAATACGAAAGTACAAGAAACAAAAACCGTAAAGATAAACCCGGTGAAGACAGTTCCACCAAAACCTCCACCCAGGGTGGGTGATCCGGGTGAATTTATTGTTCCTTGTCTACTTAGTGATTGTGTCATGTATAATGCACTAGCAGATTTAGGTGCGAGTGTGAGTGTTATGCCTCTTTCATTATATAAGAGATTAGGAGTAGGTGAGTTAAGTCCAACAGAGATGAGTGTTCGACTTTTTGATCAAACCATTAAGCACCTAGTTGGAATTGCTGACGACCTACCCATTCAAGTGGGTAATTTAACCTTTTTAGTCGAATTTATTGTCATTGACATAGAAGAGGACCCAAACATTCCTCTAATTTTAGGCCGACCATTCTTAGCGTCCACCGAGGCGTTATTTGATGTAAGAAAAGGTAGAATGACACTTAGTAATAATGAAAAATCGATCACCTTTGTGAGTCGAAAGTCTAAATCTCCACCAACCAAAACCGTTGAACCGAAAAAACGATATGCAAGAACCATGTTGTTTTACCAACTCCAACGGTAGTGCTTAGCAATAATAAAATGCCTAAGTGTGGGGAAGATAAAGTAACACCTAATGATGACCTGATAACAAAGAACCCCGTTGTTGATACAAAATTAAATGACTCCGTTATTAACAGTTCAATGAAGAAACTTATTAAACGGATTCGCGATGCTAGAACCAAGGGGAACTTTAAATTATGTAACCGGTTAGTATCCAATCTATTGCCTAAAGAAAAGGCGAAACTAGTTGAATTTGTGGATATTACACAGGAATCCGACCAATGGCTTAAAGCAAAAGTCACAGATATGCAAGTTGATTATGGTCCAAGAGAAATTGACAATGAAGTTAATCACAATTTCAACACCACAGCTACCTAAGTGTGGGGAGATTCAAATATTCTAAGAAATAATGCTGTCTAGGGTTAGTTGTTCTGTTTTCGTGTAGTTCTGAGAATGGAATCGGATTGTTCTTTTCCACTAGCAGACACTAAAGAACTAGTTTTCTCCCCCCATTCTGAATTTTTGTTTTGTAGGTTTTGTATGAAATTAATAAGCTTTTTCAATTTAATTTTTGTGTGAATTTAAAAACAAAATTTACTTTATTTCATTAAGTTTAAAAAAATGATTTCTAAAATTCATTGTAAGTTGAAGACTAGGTCATGGAACCGAAATTGCTTTACCCGAGGGCGGGGCGAAAAATATTGTTATCATTATTTTTAATTTTATTGATCTAAAGTATACAAAAAAAATTAAAAAAAAAACCCAAAAATCTTTGCTTTTAAAAACAATCGTTTTAAAAACGACAAATTTTAAATTTTGTCGAGGGACGGACTAGGTAAACATACCGAAACTACCTAAAGTAAAAGGAAACAAAATTTTAAAAAATTATTCATTTAAATTGTTTTAATAAATAAAGGTTTTTTTATATATATATATATATATATATATATATATATATATATATATATATATATATATATATATATATATATATATATATATATATATATATATATATATATATATATATATATATATTATATGTTTGTAGTTTATCTTATGTACAAAACAGGGTAAAACAGCGCACTTGTAAAGATTAAGTTCAGCAAAAGCTACTAATTTTGACGATAAGACGCAAAACATATGTGAAATTACAACAAAAGGAATGAACGATGAGGCGCGCCATCTATCATTCGACGACCTTAGTAATTACAAACTCGGTATTTTTAATCACTTTTCTACACTAATCACCCTCATGAATTTATAATTATAGTCTGATTTCATGCAAATGAGGGAATTGCATGATCTCAAGTGTGGTGAAGGGTTATAAATTCTCTCGGGTTTACACTTAGTTTAATTGCCACAAATTTTGTGAAAATTTGAAAAATTTTCAACTAAATGAATTCAAAATCATGTTTATACATATTTATGAACGATAAAACTAGGTTATAATACCAAAATTATTGTTACCTCGGAAAGAACATAAATGGAGAAACAACCCAAAACGTTAGAATTCATTTAAAATGGAATAGAGGAGAATAAAAAGGCAAAGAAAAAAAATAAATAAAAGCTAAGTGTGGGAAGCATTTACCAAGTTCTTTAAAGCATATATCACGTATTTGTACAAGACTATTGCAGGTACTTTTGTTTTGGACGATAATAATCAGTTTTACCCGATTTACTATAATATATTTGAAAGAAAGATGGATCTACACGATGAATCAATTCCATCATTAAAAGGAGGTAAAGTCTTCCGAAAAAGACACGCGCTTCTTGATTTAGGTCAAGAAGTTGTCGTCCAGACCAGCTGTAGGTTGACGAAAAATCTAGAAAAGTCATCTCTAAAATCAGCAGGAAATCCACGGACCTTAGCATCAAACAGGGTCGCCAAGTGGTCAGACTTATCCTAACCATGAGAGGATCTGTCTCGTAAAATGGGTAGGGCCGTGCAAATTAGCTTGATAAGACTAATGAATCAGACCCCCACAAAGAATAATCTCCTTAAAAGATTAAAAATCAGCTTTTAATCCTGATATTACTCAATCCTTGAGATTGACCTTAAAGATTGAGAATTACAAACTCATGGAATTCATTGATATCTAAACTCGAGCTTGAACGAGAAAATATTTTGATCAAAATTACAAACCGATTTGTTTTCTGAAAACCTATTTTCAATGCGTTCATTACCATTGAACGTAAAATCCTAGGAATTCACCTGGAATTCATTAGGTCACCTGAACCAAATCGGGTGTCAACCGTAAGAACGGTGGTTGCATAGCATGGTCGAAGACATGACCTTGTGCCAGACCGAAAAACTATAGGGTGATCTTTACTATTGCTCCTACAAAGGATAGTAATTGCATCCGACACGATATAGACCATAATCAAAAGCATGTCATGGGACATTGCCTTAACAGTTGCTTGTTCAACGCTTTCTTTTACAACCGGACGGTAGTTTACCGAAAGGTAATATACGGAGCAAGTAAACTGGACGTGTTGCTTTCCCAATACAAGGTTAGCAAGTGGGTGACACAAAACCATAAGTTTTGAGCTAAAATTTTCAAATCTGAAACCCACCAAACCCACAAAAACATTTTAAACACCGGTGAAGGGTTATTCCGGAAAACTTATCTAGGGTAAAAGCTAGATTGAATTTACAAAAGATCAAATGTTTTCATAAAGATCCAATTTCCTAAAGGATCTAAATTTTCATAGTCATGTGGGACTGTAAACCACAACGTTACTATCATTGTTTATACCGCCGTATAGAAATCACTGATGTACAAAGTGTGAAGAATAAAGAAGTGATTCTAGTATTTTTATTTCAAGACTATATTGCTTGAGGACAAGCAACGCTCAAGTGTGGGAATATTTGATAATGCTAAAAACGAACATATATTTCATAGCATTATCGCTCAAGAAAGACAAGCTTTTGGTTGCAATTGTTTTATTTACAAGTGATATTCGTTTAAATAATAAAAGGTGAAGACAAAAGGCAGATTCGACGAATTGAAGACGCAAATGACCAAAACGCCAAAAAGTACAAAGTACAATCAAAGAGGTTCAAATTATTGATGAGAAACGCCTAAAAATGACAAGAGTACAAGCCGTGAAACGTAAAGTACAAGATATTAAATCGTACGAAAAGGCGTTCGAAAATCCGGAACCGAGACATGAACCAACTTTCAATGCACGACGCAACGGACCTAAAATTACAAGTTAACTATGCACATAAATATAATATAACATATAATTAATTATGTAAATTATATATATATATATATATATATATATATATATATATATATATATATATATATATATATATATATATATATATATATATATATATATATATATATATTATATTTATATATTATAAAAATAAACGTCGGCAGCCTAGGATCCAATTTGTGTGAGCTGGAATCCGAAGCTCCGCACTCGCGGAGCTGTAAAGGGTAAAAACTCCGCACTCGCGGAGCTGTACAGTAAAATGTGGGCCTATAAAAGGCAACGAATTCTGCACAACGAAAACACACCTTTTTATCTATCCTCTCTATCTCTCTGTAATATATATATATATATATATATATATATATATATATATATATATATATATATATATATATATATATATATATATATATATATATATATATATATATATATTATAATTATAATTTTAATTTTAATAATAACGAGGGTATGTTAGCGAATGTTGTAAGGGTGTAAGTCGAAATTCTGTCCGCGTAACGCTACGCTATTATTAATCATTGTAAGTTATGTTCAACCGTTTTAAATTAATGTCTCGTAGCTAAGTTATTATTATGCTTATTTAAGCCAAAGTAATCGTGATGTTGGGCTAAATATTAAAATTGGGTAATTGGGCCTTGTACCATAATTGGGGTTTGGACAAAAGAACGACACTTGTGGAAATTAGACTATGGGCTATTAATGGGCTTTATATTTGTTTAATTAAATGATAGTTTGTTAATTTAATATAAAGATTTACAATTGGACGTACTTATAAATAACCATATACACTCGATCGGACACGATGGGCGGGATATTTATAAGTACTAATAATCGTTCATTTAACCAGACACGGGAATGGATTAATAGTCAATGGACTTATTAAAACAGGGGTGAATTATATACAAGGAAAATTGGTGTAATTATAGTTTAAGTCCCCAATTAGTTGGAATATTTGATTTCGGATATAAGGATAATTTGACGAGGACACTCGCACTTTATATTTATGACTGATGGACTGTTATGGACAAAAACCAGACGGACATATTGAATAATCCAGGACAAAGGACAATTAACCCATGGTAATAAACTAAAATCAATACGTCGAACATCATGATTACGGAAGTTTAAATAAGCATAATTCCTTTATTTCATATTTTTATCGCACTTTTATTTACTGTCATTTTATTTAATTGCACTTTAATTATCGTACTTTTTAATTATCGCACTTTTTAATTATCGCACTTTAATTTATTTTCATTTTATCGCACTTTTATTTATCGCACTTTAATTATTGTCATTTACTTTACGCTTTAAATTAAGTCTTTTATATATTTAATATTTTACGTTAGGTTTTAACTGCGACTAAAGTTTTAAAATCGACAAACCGGTCATTAAACGGTAAAAACCCCCTTTTATAATAATAATACTACTTATATTTATATTTATATTTTTACAAATATAGTTTTTAAAAATATAGCGTTAAACTTGGCGAGTTCCCTGTGGAACGAACCGGACTTACTAAAAACTACACTACTGTACGATTAGGTAAACTGCCTATAAGTATTGTAGCAAGGTTTAGGTATATCAATTCTATAAATAAATAAATATCTTGTGTAAAATTATATTGTATTTAATAGTATTTTGTAGTAAAAATATAACTATTTTGTACCCCTTCGCTTTAACATCAATATCTTACTGCATTGATTGCGTAAATAGTGTATAGACAAAATCTATATCTTAGCGTATCTGCTAATTCATATCTTAGCGTATCTGTTACTGTAAACCTTGCCTGACATAATCCGTAGATTCCTCCGTAATCTACGAAATCTTTTGCTCTATATATTTAGATAGTCTATGTAATTAGAATACCATCCGATAGCCGGAAATCATTTCATATCGAAAAATCCTTTACTCAATCGTACGAAATGGAACTTGTCACTAGTTCAAGTTCCTCGAAACCCGACAGCTATTCCGACATGGATGTTCACCTAAGCTCTGGAAGCAGCGTCACCAGAATGAATCAACCAATCAACCATCCTCAATTTATCTGATGGGTTCGTAGCCTCCTAAATCATTGGAGACAAGAAGAAAGCGATCCTTTCTATCCACCACATTGCCCTCTTGACGAAGAACCGGAAGCACTTACCGGCGAACCTGTCCGAAACACCATTTTCTCTCTCATTTCCAGAATATCTCATCACGATTATACACTATATCAAATTCTAGATCTTATTTATCCGCTTGTCCGAACCGACAATCATTCCAGAGTAATAGAAGAAGTCAACGAGCTTCGCACTCGGATAGTGGCTTTAGAGGATATGGTGCAAAGGTTACAAGCACCAGCAGCAACACCAGCAACAACAGTATCACCATCAACAACACCAATAGTACCATTACCACCACCAACAGCAATCTTATACCACACCTCAACATCACAATCTGTACCTCGAACATCAACGTCATACGCACCGTAGATAACAAGGAGTACTAACAATAATGACCGATGAAGTATTGTTCCATAACTTCATTGGAGAAACATTCTGCGGTGATTATGTAATCTCTAAAGTCTTAGAGATTATCTATTCTAGCCTTAACCATAAATTAGATGTATGGACCGAGATGATGAAAGGAAGAGTAAAAACCCTGATAAGGATAGTACATGAATTACAAGCTAGACTTGTTTTATCAGCAGCATCAACAGTATCGTCAGCATCATCAGCACTAGCAGCACCTATAACATCACAAGCTTCGACAGTTCAAGAATCACCGTGAACATCATTACAAATCAACAACAAGTATGTCATATCAACGAGTTATGAAGTATTAATTCATTTCCACTGAAGGATTTATATGTATATCTTATATATATAAATTTTTAAACCATAACAAATCTTTCCGTACAAAGCTATTATGTGTGAATCTTAACTACTCGGTTAATTCATATTACTAATATGCAATAATGTACGTCCTTCGTCCGTAACTTAAATATCGTTAACTACAATTTCTGTCTCAATTCAATAAATTCCAATTCATAATAAATCAAGTGTATTATTCAAATATATGTTTGATTTTACACTTTCATCATCGATGTACTCGAAACTTTTCAAATAACATCATTCATATCTTGCGAAGTTCACAAGAATTTCACGAAAACTAACATCATGCATCAACAAATAACGAAGTATTGATTCATAATATTGAAGAAATACTTATGTAATTTTTAAAGTTTTAGGGATTACTCAATTCTCGTTTCAACCGTAAATCAAATGAGTTTAATTTAATATTAACTCATTAAATCTATGTTACATCTAAAGAAAATATACACATATATATTTTCATAAAGACTGTAATAAAAATTCTTTTGTACAAAATATTAATTGAATTTTTTTTTAACGGGTAGGTAATATCCGAGAGATATATAAATTCACAATTAATATGTTACATTCTTCGAATCTGATTCAGCAAATCATCCATTATACTTCCTACTTTCACAACAATATACATTCTTTTATAAAAATCAAAACAACCATACTCATTCAAAATCTAATTACATATTCTGATTTTGAAATCTCAGAATTCAACTCCAGATATAACCAAAAATCATCACTCTTAGATCCTTACATCTTTCACAAGCTATACTTTGACTTCAAAACCGTGTTAGAACATCATATGTATATTAACGATTACAATTTGTGTTCAAACCCTCCGAAATTCCTGAAGACACTTCAAATAATGAACAATCGAGATGATGATCCAACCACATGTTACCCACCGTCTTGTATATGAAAAACTCTCGAAACCAAAGTCATAGTATAACACGCATTCGTGTCAGATCTTTTGACATGTATTAGCAAAAATAACTTTTCAATCTCTTCTCAAAATAGACAGTTTTGTCACAGCTCTAACAAATCACCTTAAATTGTTCATTCGAATAAGCCTTATTATAACGAGTACCCCTTCATCATTGTTACCGGGGAACCTTTCATATCTCGCCACATTAGCAATAAACTTATCAACAACTTCATTAATCTTTAAGTCTCTTCGAAAAATCACGATACTTATTCATTGAAACTCTATCAAGTACTCATCTACAACTTGTAACAAGAATTGTCATGCCAATTATTGGGAATCAGCTATCAGTATTTTGAAACCTCGCAGCATGTCTACGCCAACAGTTATATGTGTACATATAACGTTTATCTCCTAGACTTATATACTGCGAATGTGAAGTTTCTGAAAAAATGCCCTAAACTGCGAACTAGTTCTTCGAATTTTGAAAAAGCTGAATGAAGCAGCAGAAACTACAGACAACTGTAACTGTCAAAGGTTTAATGATAAAGAATAATGTGTTGAAAAGCTCAGAAAAAGAGAAGGTTTGGAACTGGAAAACGGATTGAGCAAACCATGAAGGAGGCTGTGGACAAATCACAAGGACGAAATCTACCTTCAAAGAATCCTGATATGGCTGAAACGGACAGTTTTTATTGCGCGGTGTCGTTAGGCCGAGGCTCGCCGGGATCAGCCACTCGTGGGAGAGGGTACTTGTTTTAAATTTATATTTAGCGGGGCCTAAATCTTACTACTCCTTATAAGTAAGGGAAGTATGACCTAGAGTCGTATTTTTGAGATATCAGTAACATCAAACCTATATTTTAGCCTAAGATAGTTAGGGAGTAGTGAATGTTTATTTTGGGATTTTCTAATTTATAAGATAGATAAAGTAAATGCGATAAAATTTGTAATTCAGATAAGGTTAAAGTAAGTGCATACTATGACTTCATCAGCTGTTCTGCCGAGATTATGGAATGCTGGCTCATAAATAGGCAGAGGCCTTGTATTCATTACACTGGTCCTAAACGCCCCTGTCATAAGACATGTCACTGGGTACTGCGTTAGGCTTGAAGATTCTGAATAGACAGCAACGTCCCTTACCCCCGACGCCCGTGCAGTCTGACTACATGCATACACGTTCAGACGACTCATCCAATTGAGGGCCTCGGTTGGGTGACGTATTAACATTCCAAAATGGTCTAAACTTTCTTAAGCATAATAGAATACATGGTTTACCATATCCAAGAGACGTGATGTGTTTCAATGCTTTCGTTAATGATTGGTAAAAGATAGTTAGGCCCTTAAAAAGAGTTCAACCATAAAGAACACCATGGCCAAGTCAAGATGACTTCCATGAACACGTTCGGTTATCCTAATGTGAAATGTCCCGTTCTTATTGATTAAAAACGTTCCATATTAATTGATTTCGTTGCGAGGTTTTGACCTCTATATGAGACGTTTTTCAAAGACTGCATTCATTTTTAAAACAAACCATAACCTTTATTTCATAAATAAAGGTTTAAAAAGCTTTACGTAGATTATCAAATAATGATAATCTAAAATATCCTGTTTACACACGACCATTACATAATGGTTTACAATACAAATATGTTACATCGAAATCAGTTTCTTGAATGCAGTTTTTACACAATATCATACAAACATGGACTCCAAATCTTGTCCTTATTTTAGTATGCAACAGCGGAAGCTCTTAATATTCACCTGAGAATAAACATGCTTTAAACGTCAACAAAAATGTTGGTGAGTTATAGGTTTAACCTATATATATCAAATCATAATAATAGACCACAAGATTTCATATTTCAATACACATCCCATACATAGAGATAAAAATCATTCATATGGTGAACACCTGGTAACCGACATTAACAAGATGCATATATAAGAATATCCCCATCATTCCGGGACACCCTTCGGATATGATATAAATTTCGAAGTACTAAAGCATCCGGTACTTTGGATGGGGTTTGTTAAGCCCAATAGATCTATCTTTAGGATTCGCGTCAATTAGGGTGTCTGTTCCCTAATTCTTAGATTACCAGACTTAATAAAAAGGGGCATATTCGATTTCGATAATTCAACCATAGAATGTAGTTTCACGTACTTGTGTCTATTTTGTAAATCATTTATAAAACCTGCATGTATTCTCATCCCAAAAATATTAGATTTTAAAAGTGGGACTATAACTCACTTTCACAGATTTTTACTTCGTCGGGAAGTAAGACTTGGCCACTGGTTGATTCACGAACCTATAACAATATATACATATATATCAAAGTATGTTCAAAATATATTTACAACACTTTTAATATATTTTGATGTTTTAAGTTTATTAAGTCAGCTGTCCTCGTTAGTAACCTACAACTAGTTGTCCACAGTTAGATGTACAGAAATAAATCGATAAATATTATCTTGAATCAATCCACGACCCAGTGTATACGTATCTCAGTATTGATCACAACTCAAACTATATATATTTTGGAATCAACCTCAACCCTGTATAGCTAACTCCAACATTCACATATAGAGTGTCTATGGTTGTTCCGAAATATATATAGATGTGTCGACATGATAGGTCGAAACATTGTATACGTGTCTATGGTATCTCAAGATTACATAATATACAATACAAGTTGATTAAGTTATGGTTGGAATAGATTTGTTACCAATTTTCACGTAGCTAAAATGAGAAAAATTAACCAATCTTGTTTTACCCATAACTTCTTCATTTTAAATCCGTTTTGAGTGAATCAAATTGCTATGGTTTCATATTGAACTCTATTTTATGAATCTAAACAGAAAAAGTATAGGTTTATAGTCGGAAAAATAAGTTACAAGTCGTTTTTGTAAAGGTAGTCATTTCAGTCGAAAGAACGACGTCTAGATGACCATTTTAGAAAACATACTTCCACTTTGAGTTTAACCATAATTTTTGGATATAGTTTCATGTTCATAATAAAAATCAAAGTTTATCATAGTTTTTAATTAACTAACCCAAAACAGCCCGCGGTGTTACTACGACGGCGTAAATCCGGTTTTACGGTATTTTTCGTGTTTTCAGGTTTTAAATCATTAAGTTAGCATATCATATAGATATAGAACATGTGTTTAGTTGATTTTAAAAGTCAAGTTAGAAGGATTAACTTTTATTTGCGAACAAGTTTAGAATTAACTAAACTATGTTCTAGTGATTACAAGTTTAAACCTTCGAATAAGATAGCTTTATATGTATGAATCGAATGATGTTATGAACATCATTACTACCGTAAGTTCCTTGGATAAACCTACTGGAAAAGAGAAAAATGGATCTTGCTTCAACGGATCCTTGGATGGCTCGAAGTTCTTGAAGCAGAATCATGACACGAAAACAAGTTCAAGTAAGATCATCACTTGAAATAAGATTGTTATAGTTATAGAAATTGAACCAAAGTTTGAATATGATTATTACCTTATATTAGAATGATAACCTACTGTAAGAAACAAAGATTTCTTGAGGTTGAATGATCACCTTACAAGATTGGAAGTGAGCTAGCAAACTTGAAAGTATTCTTAATTTTATGTAACTAGAACTTGTAGAATATATGAAGAACACTTAGAACTTGAAGATAGAACTTGAGAGAGATCAATTAGATGAAGAAAATTGAAGAATGAAAGTGTTTGTAGGTGTTTTTGGTCGTTGGTGTATGGATTAGATATAAAGGATATGTAATTTTGTTTTCATGTAAATAAGTCATGAATGATTACTCATATTTTTGTAATTTTATGAGATATTTCATGCTAGTTGCCAAATGATGGTTCCCACATGTGTTAGGTGACTCACATGGGCTGCTAAGAGCTGATCATTGGAGTGTATATACCAATAGTACATACATCTAAAAGCTGTGTATTGTACGAGTACGAATACGGGTGCATACGAGTAGAATTGTTGATGAAACTGAACGAGGATGTAATTGTAAGCATTTTTGTTAAGTAGAAGTATTTTGATAAGTGTATTGAAGTCTTTCAAAAGTGTATAAATACATATTAAAACACTACATGTATATACATTTTAACTGAGTCGTTAAGTCATCGTTAGTCGTTACATGTAAGTGTTGTTTTTAAACCTTTAGGTTAACGATCTTGTTAAATGTTGTTAACCCAATGTTTACAATATCAAATGAGATTTTAAATTATTATATTATCATGATATTATCATGTATGAATATCTCTTAATATGATATATATACATTAAATGTCTTTACAACGATAATCGTTACATATATGTCTCGTTTAAAAATCATTAAGTTAGTAGTCTTGTTTTTACATATGTAGTTCATTGTTAATATACTTAATGATATGTTTACTTATCATAGTATCATGTTAACTATATATATATCCATATATATGTCATCATATAGTTTTTACAAGTTTTAACGTTCGTGAATCACCGGTCAACTTGGGTGGTCAATTGTCTATATGAAACATATTTCAATTAATCAAGTCTTAACAAGTTTGATTGCTTAACATGTTGGAAACATTTAATCATGTAAATATCAATCTCAATTAATATATATAAACATGGAAAAGTTCGGGTCACTAAAGTACCTACCCGTTAAATAAATTTCGTCCCGAAATTTTAAGCTGTTGAAGGTGTTGACGAATCTTCTAGAAATAGATGCGGGTATTTCTTCTTCATCTGATCTTCACGCTCCCAGGTGAACTTGGGTCCTCTACGAGCATTCCATCGAACCTTAACAATTGGTATCTTGTTTTGCTTAAGTCTTTTAACCTCACGATCCATTATTTCGACGGGTTCTTCGATGAATTGAAGTTTTTCGTTGATTTGGATTTCATCTAACGGAATAGTGAGATCTTCTTTAGCAAAACATTTCTTCAAATTTGAGACGTGGAAAGTGTTATGTACAGCCGCGAGTTGTTGAGGTAACTCTAGTCGGTAAGCTACTGGTCCGACACGATCAATAATCTTGAATGGTCCAATATACCTTGGATTTAATTTCCCTCGTTTACCAAATCGAACAACGCCTTTCCATGGTGCAACTTTAAGCATGACCATCTCTCCAATTTCAAATTCTATATCTTTTCTTTTAATGTCAGCGTAGCTCTTTTGTCGACTTTGGGCGGTTTTCAACCGTTGTTGAATTTGGATGATCTTCTCGGTAGTTTCTTGTATAATCTCCGGACCCGTAATCTGTATATCCCCCACTTCACTCCAACAAATCGGAGACCTACACTTTCTACCATAAAGTGCTTCAAACGGAGCCATCTCAATGCTTGAATGGTAGCTGTTGTTGTAGGAAAATTCTGCTAACGGTAGATGTCGATCCCAACTGTTTCCGAAATCAATAACACATGCTCGTAGCATGTCTTCAAGCGTTTGTATCGTCCTTTCGCTCTGCCCATCAGTTTGTGGATGATAGGCAGTACTCATGTCTAGACGAGTTCCTAATGCTTGCTGTAATGTCTGCCAGAATCTTGAAATAAATCTGCCATCCCTATCAGAGATAATAGAGATTGGTATTCCATGTCTGGAGACGACTTCCTTCAAATACAGTCGTGCTAACTTCTCCATCTTGTCATCTTCTCTTATTGGCAGGAAGTGTGCTGATTTGGTGAGACGATCAACTATTACCCAAATAGTATCAAAACCACTTGCAGTCCTTGGCAATTTAGTGATGAAATCCATGGTAATGTTTTCCCATTTCCATTTCGGGATTTCGGGTTGTTGAAGTAGACCTGATGGTTTTTGATGCTCAGCTTTGACCTTAGAACACGTCAAACATTCTCCTACGTATTTAGCAACATCAGCTTTCATACCCGGCCACCAAAAATGTTTCTTGAGATCCTTGTACATCTTCCCCGTTCCAGGATGTATTGAGTATCTGGTTTTATGAGCTTCTCTAAGTACCATTTCTCTCATATCTCCAAATTTTGGTACCCAAATCCTTTCAGCCCTATACCGGGTTCCGTCTTCCCGAATATTAAGATGCTTCTCCGATCCTTTGGGTATTTCATACTTTAAATTTCCCTCTTTTAAAACTCCTTGTTGCGCCTCCTTTATTTGAGTAGTAAGGTTATTATGAATCATTATATTCATAGATTTTACTCGAATGGGTTCTCTGTCCTTCCTGCTCAAGGCATCGGCTACCACATTTGCCTTCCCCGGGTGGTAACGAATCTCAAAGTCGTAATCATTCAACAATTCAATCCACCTACGCTGCCTCATATTCAGTTGTTTCTGATTAAATATGTGTTGAAGACTTTTGTGGTCGGTATATATAATACTTTTGACCCCATATAAGTAGTGCCTCCAAGTCTTTAATGCAAAAACAACTGCACCTAATTCCAAATCATGCGTTGTATAATTTTGTTCGTGAATCTTGAATTATCTAGACGTATAAGCAATCACCTTCGTTCGTTGCATTAATACACAACCGAGACCTTGCTTTGATGCGTCACAATAAATCACAAAATCATCATTCCCTTCAGGCAATGACAATATAGGTGCCGTAGTTAGCTTTTTCTTCAATAACTGAAACGCTTTCTCTTGTTCATCATTCCATTCAAATTTCTTCCCTTTATGCGTTAATGCGGTCAAGGGTTTTGCTATTCTGGAAAAGTCTTGGATGAACCTTCTGTAGTAACCAGCTAGTCCTAAAAACTGGCGTATGTGTTTCGGAGTTTTCGGGGTTTCCCACTTTTCAACAGTTTCTATCTTTGCCGGATCCACCTTAATACCTTCTTTGTTCACTATGTGACTGAGGAATTGAACTTCTTCCAACCAAAATGCACACTTTGAAAACTTAGCGTACAATTCTTCCTTCCTCAATACTTCTAACACCTTTCTCAAATGTTCACCGTGTTCTTGGTCATTCTTTGAGTAAATAAGTATGTCATCAATGAAAACAATGACAAACTTGTCAAGGTATGGTCCACACACTCGGTTCATAAGGTCCATGAACACAGCTGGTGCATTAGTTAAACCAAACGGCATGACCATAAACTCGTAATGACCGTAACGTGTTCTGAAAGCAGTCTTTGGAATATCATCTTCTTTCACCCGCATTTGATGATACCCGGAACGTAAGTCAATCTTTGAATAAACAGACGAGCCTTGTAGTTGATCAAATAAGTCGTCGATTCTCGGTAGTGGGTAGCGGTTCTTGATGGTAAGTTTGTTCAACTCTCGGTAGTCGATACACAACCTGAATGTACCATCTTTCTTCTTGACAAACAAAATAGGAGCTCCCCACGGTGATGTGCTTGGTCGAATGAAACCACGCTCTAAAAGTTCTTGTAATTGGCTTTGCAGTTCTTTCATCTCGCTGGGTGCGAGTCTGTAAGGAGCACGAGCTATTGGTACAGCTCCTGGTACAAGATCTATTTGAAATTCAACGGATCGATGTGGGGGTAATCCCGGTAATTCTTTCGGAAATACATCGGGAAATTCTTTTGCAATGAGAACATCATTGATGCTCTTTTCTTCAGTTTGTACTTTCTCGACGTGTGCTAGAACAGCATAGCAACCTTTTCTTATTAGTTTTTGTGCCTTCAAATTACTAATAAGATGTAGCTTCGTGTTGCCCTTTTCTCCGTACACCATTAAGGGTTTTCCTTTTTCTCGTATAATGCGAATTGCATTTTTGTAACAAACTGTAGCGACCCGACCAAATCATGTTTGACGGCGCCGTCTACTTAGGTCCTGTTACGTGGTCATAAGTCTTTAAGACAAAGTTTGACCAAAATATGTCGCCTTCATTTCAAAATAAAGATTGTTCCCAAAGTTTACAAGAATTGTTCAACCAATAGTTAAGTTACAACGTTATAATACGAATGAAATCTAGGCGACACGGTTTAAAGTAAAGTCAAAAGACGCTCCATGATATGCACATATACTCGACATCCAATGCAAGTATCAAATAATGAGCGGAAGCATGTATCATGTATCGTTCAAGGACCTGAGAAAAACATAGAAATCTGTCAACGAAAACGTTGGTGAAATCATAGGTTTAAGTAAGTAAGTACAAGTGAACCACAAGATTTGCATCAATGAAATAATAGTAATACATTCCAAAAGTTTGTTTCACGAGCACCCAATTATCAAAGCTTAACATTCCTTCCATTGTATACCCCATCACTTAGTGCTAGAACAAACACTGATTCTCGAAAATATATTTCATCCGTAGACGGTAGCGAACCGTCAAGGATGAGGGTTGTCAACCCATATGGCCATATAACATAAGTTCTCGCTTACACCCGGCAAGTGTAACTAATGATAATCGAATTGAGGATTTTGTTCTAAACTCGTATGTAGAATGTTTGTTTTCCCGTTCTTGTGTTCACTTAGTTCAAAAGAATCGTTTATGTTTTCTCATCCCAATATAAGTTCAAAAAAGAGTAAAAGTGGGACTATGATCTCACCTTGAGTGCACGAGTAGTAAAGTACTTCACAAAATAACGTGTGCGAAGGATAGTGCTAGTCTTGACCTAAACAAATAGGTCGTATCAATAACGGTAAACACGATAGGTCAAAGATGTTCAATTAGTCCTATGGCTCGTTACGACTCGATTATTTAGCATGTGAAATCAAATTGCCAAGTTTCATGCAAGATACAAGTATATAAACAAGTTAGGAAGGTTGCATAATCATTTGGTTAAGTTTGACAAAAAGTCAAACTTTGGTCGGTCAAAGTCAACGAAAGTCAACACGTTCGGGTCGGGTCCCGAACTATTTTTCTGAGGTTTTTATTCATATATAAGCATGTTAGAACAAGTCTCATGTGAATCGGAGGTCTAGAACATGGCAAACATTTTTGATAAAATGGAAAAGTTGGACAGAATCTGGACAAGGCAAATGTCGCGCCGCGGCAAGGGGTGTCGCGCCGCGACATAACACATGGTCTGGTGTCAGGTCGTTTTCAAGGTTCAAGTCTTGGTCAAAACTTCAAACAAACGCAAAACGCAAACCGCAAACAATTAGAAGACGTATCTTATACCGTTGGAAAGCTCTTTTGACAAGGAACACAACTAAACACAAATCCTCAAACAAAAACATCATTTACAACAATCGAATTCTCGTCATGTGATCAATAACCGCTCATTTCAAAGCCTCAAGTTCATCAATATGCATTTTAAGTTCCGGGAATCCAGTTTACACATATGATATGCCGTTTTGAAGGTAATGAAGCATACATTACAACTAATCACTAACAATTAACATTCCATGGCATTCAAGCATCCAAAAATTCATTTCAAGAACTAGCAAACCCTAGTCAAGCAACACCAAAATCAATAATCACGTTTTTGAAGTTTCTTTGATCAATCTATATATCAACATGAAGCTAATGATGCTAGTAACACTTTTAAAACATCAACTTTCAACATCTAACAACATATGATCATCCAAAATTCAAGAACAACACACCAAAATTCAAGTTCATGCTAGTTACACTAAAACAACGAGATCGAGCATATAAATCATATATTCATGTTAGACTTGAGCCATAGACACTAATTAACACTTTTATAAGTTAAAAACATCAAGAACACAAAATCTAGTGATTTTAGAAAGTTACCCAAATGAGATGAAGTTGGTACCAAAATGAAGAGGATGAAGAGAGGATCACGAATATGTAATTTATTTGGTTGCTAGCTCCCTAATCCGGATTTAGATGATGAATGAATGAGAAAGGAAATTGGGTGTGTGTGTTCTTGCTAGAGAGAAAGAGAGAGAGATGAAGATGAAATGAATGGGTGAAAGGGGTTTGACCCTTTGACCTAGTCAAGGGTTTGATCCCTTGTCAAGTTTAGTCCCTCAACTTTCGCTCGGGTGCGGGAATTACCTAAACGAGATAATTTAAAACGCGTATCAACGGGAGATGTTATAAACATATAACGGATTTTATATTAGTATAACGGAAAAATAAATGGAAAAAGGCGGGATGTTACATTACCTACTCCTTAAAAGAAATTTCGTCCCGAAATTTAAGTAGGCGTAGTAGTCGTTGTTTCTTCCTCGAGATCTCGCGTTTCCGAATTCACGAATAGGTGAGGATACTTCCTTTGCATTTGATCTTGTCTTTCCCAAGTGAACTCGGGTCCTCTTTTGGCATTCCAACGAACCTTGACAATCGGAATTCGGCTTTGTTTCAATGTCTTGACGGAGGTGTCCACAATTTCAACCGGTTCCTCCACAAAATGAAGCTTGTCATCAATAGTAAGTTCCTCAAGAGGGATGACGATATCGGGTTCGGCAAGACACTTTTTCAAGTTAGATACATGGAAGGTAGGATGAACGGAGTTCAATTGAGGCGGAAGATTTAAACGATAAGCAACGGTTCCAATACGCTCCAAGATTTCGAAAGGACCAATATACCGCGGATTTAGCTTCCCGCGTTTCCCAAAACGGATTACACCTTTCCAAGGCGCGACTTTTAACATTACTCGGTCACCGACTTGAAATTCAAGATCGTTGCGTCGTTTGTCGGTATAGCTCTTTTGACGACTTCGGGCCGTCCTAAGCCTATCTCGGATTTGAACGATTTTCTCGGTGGTTTCGTGAATGAGTTCGGGTCCGGTGATTTGCACGTCGCCTACCTCGGCCCAACAAAGAGGTGAACGACATTTGCGGCCATATAGCGCTTCAAAGGGTGCGGCTTTAATACTCGCGTGATAACTATTGTTGTAAGAGAACTCGGCGAGAGGTAAGTGCTTGTCCCAAGCTTTTCCGAAATCAACCACGCAAGCTCGTAACATGTCCTCTAAGGTTTGAATTGTTCGTTCGCTCTGTCCATCGGTTTGAGGATGATATGCGGTGCTCATGTCTAAACGCGTTCCCAACGCTTCTTGCAATGTACGCCAAAATCTAGAAACGAAACGGCCATCTCGGTCGGAGATAATCGATAAAGGTACACCGTGTCGGGCTACGACCTCCTTAATGTAAAGTTGCGCAAGTTTCTCCATTTTGTCCGTTTCTTTCATGGCAAGGAAGTGTGCGGATTTGGTGAGACGGTCAACAATAACCCAAATGGTATCATAACCGCCCGTCGTTTTTGGTAGCTTGGTGATAAAATCCATCGTTATCCTTTCCCACTTCCATTGCGGAATCTCGGGTTGTCGAAGTAGTCCGGACGGTCTTTGGTGTTCGGCTTTGACTTTGGAACATGTCAAACACTTGGAAACATAAGTAGCTACGTCCCTTTTGATGTTCGGCCACCAATATAGCTGTTTAAGGTCGTGGTACATCTTATTGGCACCGGGGTGAATCGAGTATCGTGACTTATGGGCTTCATCTAAAATAAGGCTTCGTAGGTCCCCATAACTAGGCACCCAAATTCTTCCGGCGAAATATCGGAGTCCGGTTTCTTTAACTTCGAATCGAGAGGTGAGGACGTTCAAGTGTTCGAGAGAGATGTTTTCATCCTTGAGAGCCTCATCTTGGGCTACCCGAATTTGGCTATTAAGGTTGGTGTGAATGGTGATGTTTAAAGCTCGGACACGGAGAGGCACCGCTCTTTCTTTTCGACTTAAGGCATCGGCTACTACATTTGCCTTCCCGGGATGGTAACGAAGCTCGCAATCGTAATCGTTCAAAGTTTCAATCCACCGTCGTTGTCTCATGTTTAGTTGCTTTTGATCGAAAATGTGTTGAAGGCTTTTGTGATCGGTGAAGATAGTACTCTTGGTTCCATAAAGATAGTGTCTCCACATTTTAAGTGCAAAGACAACGGCTCCGAGTTCGAGATCATGTGTCGTATAGTTTCGTTCATGAATTTTGAGTTGTCGAGAAGCATAAGCAATGACTTTCGCTCGTTGCATCAATACACACCCAAAACCATGTTTTGAGGCATCGCAATATACAACGAAGTCATCATTGCCTTCGGGAAGTGACAAGATAGGAGCGGTGGTTAGCTTCGTTTTCAAGATTTGGAATGCGGATTCATGTTCGGTCGCCCAAATGAATTTCTTTCCCTTGTGAGTCAATGCGGTTAGAGGACGTGCAACCAAAGAGAAATTTTCGATGAATCTACGATAGTACCCGGCGAGACCCAAAAATTGACGAATGTGAGTAGGAGTAGTAGGAGTCTCCCATTTACTAATGGCTTCGATCTTTGTGGGATCGACTTTAATACCTTGGTCACTTACAACATGACCAAGAAATTGAACTTCCTTTAACCAAAATTCACACTTGGAGAATTTGGCATAGAGTTGTTCTTGTCTTAAAAGTTCAAGCACAAGTCGGAGATGATGTTCGTGCTCTTCTTCATTTTTAGAATAGATCAATATGTCATCGATGAACACAATAACGAATTTATCGAGATACGGTTTGCACACGCGGTTCATAAGATCCATGAACACTGCCGGTGCGTTAGTGAGACCAAATGGCATGACAAGGAATTCATAACTACCATAACGAGTTCGGAAAGCGGTTTTGGAGACATCTTCCCCCTTAACCCTCAATTGATGATAACCCGAGCGGAGATCGATTTTCGAATATACACAAGACCCTTGTAGTTGATCAAAGAGGTCATCGATGCGAGGAAGAGGATATCGGTTCTTAACCGTCAATTTATTTAGTTCACGATAATCAATGCACATTCGTAGGGATCCGTCTTTCTTTTTAACAAATAAAATCGGAGTGCCCCAAGGTGAATGGCTAGGTTGGATAAAACCTCGATCAAGTAGTTCTTGGATTTGACTTTGCAATTCTTGCATTTCAGATGGAGCGAGTCTATATGGTGCACGTGCTACGGGTGCGGCTCCCGGAATAAGATCGATTTGGAATTCAACCGGTCGATGAGGCGGAAGACCCGGCAATTCGTCGGGAAATACATCGGAATAGTCACTAACAATTGGCACATCATCGATGTGCTTCTCATCGGACTCGACTTTCTTAACGTGGGCAAGGATCGCAAAACAACCCTTACGGAGTAGTTTTCTAACTTTAAGGCACGAAACGAGGTTGAGTCTGGTGCAACTCTTATCGCCATAAACAATCAAAGGATCACCATTCTCGATAGGAATTCGGATTGCGTTAAGATCACAAAGAATGTGAGATTTCGTTTTGACTAACCAATTCATACCGATTATTACATCAAAGCTTCCTAGTTCCATGGGTATCAAGTCAATTTCAAATTCCCTACCCAAAATGTTTAACGTACACCCCCGGTAATATGTGTCGGCACTTAATAGTTTTCCGTTAGCCACTTCAATGGTATAAGTGGTATCTAATGGAAGAGGTGGAGTGCTAAAAGAATGAGTCAAAGTCTTGGATACAAAGCATTTATCGGCACCCGAATCGAATAAGCAAGAGACATAAGAATTGTTGAGAAGAAACGTACCCGTGACTAGTTCAGTGTCATCCCGGGCTTCCTCGGTGTTTATGTTGAAAGCTCGACCGCGCGTATTGGGGTTATCTTTCCTCTTCGGGCATGCATTTCTATAATGGCCAGTTTGGCCACATTCATAACAAGTGCCCGTCTTTGGTGCATTGGGCCATTTTCGAGCGACGGGAGTGGCACTTTTACAATCGTTGGCCTTATGACCAATTCCTTGGCACCGGTGGCAAATTAACTTACTACATTCGCCAAAGTGATGTTTGTTGCATTTGTTGCAAAGAGGTAGGTTCCCGGCATAACCTTTCTTGCCGTCGGAGGTGTAAGGCTTCTTAGCAAAGTTGTTGTTGCTTGATTGGGAGGGTTCCCACTTTCTTTTGTTGCCGCCCGATTTATCCTCGGCCTTAGGTGCCGAAACTACGATTTCGTCAACCGTTTCAATTAGTTGGCGAGCCATGTTCATAGCGGCTTGATGAGTAGTGGGTTTGGATGACATCACCCCTTGTTTGATGCTTTTTGGAAGACCGAGCATGTAGAGCTCAATCCTTTGAGATTCGGGGTTAACAAGATTAGGACACATCAAGGATAGTTCGGCGAAGCGTTGATTATAAGCTTTAAGATCGTTTCCGACTGCTTTCAAAGCTCTTAGTTCTTCCTCAAGCTTTCGGGTTTCTTCGCGCGGAAAATATTCAACAATCATCTTTTCCTTTAGATCGGCCCAAGAGAGGGCATGATCCTCATCGGTACCCACCGATTGAACATAGGTGTTCCACCATGTTAGAGCAATTCCGGAGAAAGTGTGAGTGGAGTATTTGACCCTGTCTTGGTCCCGACAACCGCTTATGCTAAAGACGGCTTCCGTTTGCTCAAACCATCGGGTGAGCACGACCGGTCCCCCGGTTCCATCAAAAGTGTGAGGTTTGCACCCCATGAAAGCTTTATAGGAGCATCCCTCGTTTGAGTTTCCGGCTCCATTGTTGTTGTTGTTGTTGTTGTTGTTGTTGTGGTTGTTATTATTATTGTTGTTGGATGAGTGACCGGCCATGGCCGCATCTACGGCGGTAGCTATCATCCGTTCGAGAGCTTGTTCGGGAGTTTCATTTCGGCGTACACGACGAGGAGCCATTGTTCCTTCAAGACACAAGAATATCATTGATTAGTATTCTCAATAATACTAACCGTGATATAGAATAAAGATAAAGAGAAGGGTTTTTTTTTTTTTTTTTTTTTTTTTTTTTTTTTTTTTTTTTCGACTCGCCTTAAATTCTTTATGTCATAATGTCGGAACGTTCATACGAGTCACCGTAATATAATCCCGGAAATTATATTACCCTGATTCATATGTGCATTCGACATCATTTCATATAGTCAAGGTGGCGTGTCAATCAAATTAAACAACGTGAGATTAAGATGAACTAGGAGTAGATATGAGTAGAAACGTTCGAGTATAAATGCACAAGTAGTCAAGTAATTCCTACTTCAAGTCTATATGCCGGTTGTAGTCTAGACTCACCAATGTACCCTATGACTCGGGGTTGACACTAATGAACTCTAAATCCCTACAACCAACGCTCTGATACCATCTGTAGCGACCCGACCAAATCATGTTTGACGGCGCCGTCTACTTAGGTCCCGTTACGTGGTCATAAGTCTTTAAGACAAAGTTTGACCAAAATATGTCGCCTTCATTTCAAAATAAAGATTGTTCCCAAAGTTTACAAGAATTGTTCAACCAATAGTTAAGTTACAACGTTATAATACGAATGAAATCTAGGCGACACAGTTTAAAGTAAAGTCAAAAGACGCTCCATGATATGCACATATACTCGACATCCAATGCAAGTATCAAATAATGAGCGGAAGCATGTATCATGTATCGTTCAAGGACCTGAGAAAAACATAGAAATCTGTCAACGAAAACGTTGGTGAAATCATAGGTTTAAGTAAGTAAGTACAAGTGAACCACAAGATTTGCATCAATGAAATAATAGTAATACATTTCAAAAGTTTGTTTCACGAGCACCCAATTATCAAAGCTTAACATTCCTTCCATTGTATACCCCATCACTTAGTGCTAGAACAAACACTGATTCTCGAAAATATATTTCATCCGTAGACGGTAGCGAACCGTCAAGGATGAGGGTTGTCAACCCATATGGCCATATAACATAAGTTCTCGCTTACACCCGGCAAGTGTAACTAATGATAATCGAATTGAGGATTTTGTTCTAAACTCGTATGTAGAATGTTTGTTTTCCCGTTCTTGTGTTCACTTAGTTCAAAAGAATCGTTTATGTTTTCTCATCCCAATATAAGTTCAAAAAAGAGTAAAAGTGGGACTATGATCTCACCTTGAGTGCACGAGTAGTAAAGTACTTCACAAAATAACGTGTGCGAAGGATAGTGCTAGTCTTGACCTAAACAAATAGGTCGTATCAATAACGGTAAACACGATAGGTCAAAGATGTTCAATTAGTCCTATGGCTCGTTACGACTCGATTATTTAGCATGTGAAATCAAATTGCCAAGTTTCATGCAAGATACAAGTATATAAACAAGTTAGGAAGGTTGCATAATCATTTGGTTAAGTTTGACAAAAAGTCAAACTTTGGTCGGTCAAAGTCAACGAAAGTCAACACGTTCGGGTCGGGTCCCGAACTATTTTTCTGAGGTTTTTATTCATATATAAGCATGTTAGAACAAGTCTCATGTGAATCGGAGGTCTAGAATATGGCAAACATTTTTGATAAAATGGAAAAGTTGGACAGAATCTGGACAAGGCAAATGTCGCGCCGCGGCAAGGGGTGTCGCGCCGCGACATAACACATGGTCTGGTGTCAGGTCGTTTTCAAGGTTCAAGTCTTGGTCAAAACTTCAAACAAACGCAAAACGCAAACCGCAAACAATTAGAAGACGTATCTTATACCGTTGGAAAGCTCTTTTGACAAGGAACACAACTAAACACAAATCCTCAAACAAAAACATCATTTACAACAATCGAATTCTCGTCATGTGATCAATAACCGCTCATTTCAAAGCCTCAAGTTCATCAATATGCATTTTAAGTTCCGGGAATCCAGTTTACACATATGATATGCCGTTTTGAAGGTAATGAAGCATACATTACAACTAATCACTAACAATTAACATTCCATGGCATTCAAGCATCCAAAAATTCATTTCAAGAACTAGCAAACCCTAGTCAAGCAACACCAAAATCAATAATCACGTTTTTGAAGTTTCTTTGATCAATCTATATATCAACATGAAGCTAATGATGCTAGTAACACTTTTAAAACATCAACTTTCAACATCTAACAACATATGATCATCCAAAATTCAAGAACAACACACCAAAATTCAAGTTCATGCTAGTTACACTAAAACAACGAGATCGAGCATATAAATCATATATTCATGTTAGACTTGAGCCATAGACACTAATTAACACTTTTATAAGTTAAAAACATCAAGAACACAAAATCTAGTGATTTTAGAAAGTTACCCAAATGAGATGAAGTTGGTACCAAAATGAAGAGGATGAAGAGAGGATCACGAATATGTAATTTATTTGGTTGCTAGCTCCCTAATCCGGATTTAGATGATGAATGAATGAGAAAGGAAATTGGGTGTGTGTGTTCTTGCTAGAGAGAAAGAGAGAGAGATGAAGATGAAATGAATGGGTGAAAGGGGTTTGACCCTTTGACCTAGTCAAGGGTTTGATCCCTTGTCAAGTTTAGTCCCTCAACTTTCGCTCGGGTGCGGGAATTACCTAAACGAGATAATTTAAAACGCGTATCAACGGGAGATGTTATAAACATATAACGGATTTTATATTAGTATAACGGAAAAATAAATGGAAAAAGGCGGGATGTTACACAAACGATCTCTGCTTTCACTTCTTTCAACCAGTCCATACCGATTATCACATCAAAACTCCCTAACTCTACTGGTATCAAATCAATCTTAAATGTTTCGCTAACCAGTTTAATTTCTCGATTCCGACATATATTATCTGCTGAAATTAATTTACCATTTGCTAATTCGAGTAAAAATTTACTATCCAAAGGCGTCAATGGACAACTTAATTTAGCACAAAAATCTCTACTCATATAGCTTCTATCCGCACCCGAATCAAATAAAACGTAAGCAGATTTATTGTCAATAAGAAACGTACCCGTAACAAGCTCCGGGTCTTCCTGTGCCTCTGCCGCATTAATATTGAAAACTCTTCCGCGGCCTTGTCCATTCGTGTTCTCCTGGTTCGGGCAATTTCTAATAATGTGGCCCGGTTTTCCACATTTATAACAAACTACATTGGCATAACTTGCTCCGACACTACTTGCTCCGCCATTACTCGTTCCGACACCATTTGTTCCTTTCGTTCTATTAACCCCTGGTCCGTAGACATCACACTTCGCCGTGCTATGACCATTTCTTTTACACTTGTTGCAAAATTTGGTGCAGAACCCCGAGTGATACTTTTCACACCTTTGGCATAGCGGCTTCTGATTGTTGTTGTTGTTGCGGTTATTATTGTTGTTAAGATGATTGTTGTGGTTGCTGTTGTTGTTGTTGTTGTTGTTGGGCCGTTTGTTGTAGTTGCGATTGATGTTGCGATTGTTAGGATAGTTGTTGCGATTATTGTTATAATTGCTGTTTGTGATGACCCAGAAATTTCGACTAAATTTAAACTTAATCTTTGTATGATTAACATTTCCGACACGATAAGCAAAGTCTGTAAAACTGAATCTCAAAATTTTTGAATTACTTTTATATATTTAAATACCCTTCAGTTGTTTTCGACGATTCGCGAACAATTATATGTAAATAGATACATATATACTATAACATGAAAAGGTAACAATGTATTAATTGTTTGATACCGTACATTAAACTTATTGGTTTAAATATCTATTCGAATGTATATGATAAGTTGAAATATTTATTATTAAAATTTATTTATAAATAACTTCCAATGTGTATTTAAAAACTGATTTATGTATATTAAAAAGATATATACATATATATAATAAATGATAGTAACATTCGTTTATTGATTCAATTGATATTTAGTTAAGTTAACTAAAGCGTTTAAGATGAACCAGTTAAACACTAATTTGTTACAGTGTTTTCAAATTGCCACATTACTCAAAATGCTACAGTGTTTTCGAAAATCACTATTTGCTACAGTGAAATTGACTTTGCTACAGTGCTTTGCTACAGTAACTTTGCTACAGTAAAACACTATTATAAAAATGTGTTTTAACAAATAGCGAGACGATGATTTATAGAAGTAAATGACCAAAACACTCGAAAGTTTAAGATACACTTTGAGTGATATAATTAAGGGATAATTTAAGGCTATATTTTGACAAAGGTACGTGTCACGAAATGTAAAATGCAAGTTTTCTAAGCGTACGAAAATGCGTTCGAGAAACCGGAACCGGGACATAAGTCGAGTGATGACGTACGAATTATCGGAACAAAAATTACAAGTCTACTATGCACAAGAATAAAATATAATATATAAATAATTATATTAATTATTTATATATTTATATTTATTTTATATTATGTCGACAAGCTAGGAGCCAAAACAATGTGAGCTGTCCCTGGTCCTCATGCGAGTCGCATGGCCAGAAGGCCATTTCCATGCGAGTCGCATGACTCCAGATTTCAGGCCAGGTTCTATAAATTGCAACATTTTCTGCCGAGTAAAGAAAGAAAAAAAAACACACACATACATATTACTCCGTATTTATTTTATTTATTATTTATATTATTATTATTATTATTATTATTATTATTATTATTATTATTAATAAGATTATTATTAATCTTATTATTTTTTTTCATTATTAGTGTTATTATTTTTGCGATACAAAAATAATAATGTACATCAAATATTACGACGGAGTGCTGTCCAAGTAATTTTCAAAATGAGTTTTCGAGCAAGCTAGAGCTAAGGAAATTATGGGTTATTGCCAAGGAGGTTATGGGTAATGTTCGGGGGTATTTTTTTTTCTGAATCAAACCTCGTGTTTATCATCTCCGATGCGTCTACGTGCTTTCCTGCAATATTGTATATCAATATTAAACAGTGAGTTTCATATGATCCCTTTTTCAAACTATATTTTTGGGCTGAGAATACATGCGCAGTTTTATAAACTGTTTTACTAAATGGATACAAATACTAAAACTGATTTTGTGTGAGTTTCATATGATCCCTTTTACTCCCTACATTTTTGGGCTGAGAATACATGCAAATGCTTTATTAACCGATATACAATATTTATATGCGTGAGTTTCATTTGCTCCCTTTTTAATTGCTTTTGCAATCTATATTTTTGGGCTGAGAATACATGCACTTTATTTTAAACACAATGGATACAAGTACATACTAAATTCTACACTGAGTTTGAACCGAAAATCCCTTAGCTTTGGTAACTAGTAACTGCCAGTTATAAGAACTGGTGGGCGCGAGTAGTAGTATATGGATCCATAGGGCTTGACATCCCCATTCGAGCTAGAGCGCTAGCCTTTTAACGGACGTATGCTATTTGAGAAGCGTACACGTTGGTTTGCGTGTATTATTAAGATGATTATACAGAGGGTACAAATTATATAAACGTTAAAGTTTAGTTACCAGGGTGCTCAGTTTTGTAGAACCGATTGATAAATGTTTCGGATGAAACAACTGAAATATTGAGGTCCACCTTTTATTTAAAACATAATGATAAACGTTTTGAATGAAACAACTGAACTTTTGTAATCCACATTGATATACGGATTATGTGTAATATTAAAACTATGAACTCACCAACCTTTGTGTTGACACTTGAAGCATGTTTATTCTCAGGTTTCTAGAAGTCTTCCGCTGTTTGCTCATACGTGATACAAGTTATGTGCTTGGAGTCATACATGCTATATACAAGAAACTTGCATTCATTAAACCATTACCATGTATCTTATTTTGACTGTATTGTCAACAGATGTATTATTGTAAACCATTTAAATGGTGATTGTCTATACGTAGGAATCATCAGATGTAAAAAAACCTGGAATTTATATATTCATTTATGAAATACCTTTTCAAACGAATGCAATGTTACAAAACGTATCACATAGAGGTCAAATACCTCGCAATGAAATCAATGAATGACGTGTTCGTCCATATGGATTTGGAGCGATCGTCACACTGTTGTTGTTGTATTGGTGATTCTTATCACCGTTTTCCTCCCACTTTCTTTTGACTTGCTTTACATTGGCCTCTTCAGCAGTCTGTTCTTTAATTCTTTCTTCAATCTGGTTCACTAGTTTGTGAGCCATTCTACATGCCTGTTGTATGGAGGTGGGCTCGTGTGAACTTATATCTTCTTGGATTCTTTCCGGTAATCCTTTCACAAACGCGTCGATCTTCTCTTCCTCATCTTCGAATGCTCCCGGACACAATAGGCACAATTTTGTGAATCGTCTTTCGTACGTGGTAATATCAAATCCTTGGGTTCGTAACCCTCTAAGTTATGTCTTGAGCTTATTGACCTCGGTTCTGGGACGGTACTTCTCGTTCATCAATTGCTTGAATGCTGACCACGGTAGTGCGTACGCATCGTCTTGTCCCACTTGCTCTAGATAGGTATTCCACCATGTTAACGCAGAACCTGTGAAGGTATGCGTAGCGTACTTCACTTTGTCCTCTTCATTACACTTACTTATGGCAAACACCGATTCAACCTTCTCGGTCCACCGTTTCAATCCGATCGGTCCTTCGGTTCCATCAAATTCCAAAGGTTTGCAGGCAGTGAATTCTTTGTAGGTGCATCCTACACGATTTCCTGTACTGCTAGATCCAAGGTTATTGTTGGTATGTAGCGCAGCCTGTACTGCGGCTATGTTTGAAGCTAGAAAAGTACGGAATTCCTCTTCATTCATATTCATGGTATGTCGAGTAGTCGGTGCCATTTCCTTCAAAATAGTCAAATGGAACAAGTTAATCATACAGAATATTAAGAGTAGTTAATAGTATTTCGTAGCATAATATGAACTCATTTATAAAAGCTTTTTCTTCATATTAGCATTTTATAAGTTTAAATACGGGTAGTACCTACCCGTTAAGTTCATACTTAGTAGCTAATATACAATTCAACTACTACAATTCTATATGAAAAACTGATTATAATAATATTTCGCGTTCAAACTTTTATACAATATTTTACAAACTTACAATACCGCTTATTTTACATAAAGCATGAAATATAGCACACAATAACTTTGATACAAGATAGTTGTGAAGATAATTCTAGCTAGTACACAAGTCGTTCAGCAAAGGCAATAAAGACACGTAATTCATACGTCCAGAAACAAGTCATGCATTCTGGTTTTACTAGGACTACTTCCCATCCTTGGTCTTGTGCAACATAACCGTTATGGCCGTTGATAAGACAGCGTGTTGTAACGTCGTCAAAGGGACGAGGGTTACGTAATGTCCAACAGTCCCGTAATAATCTAAAAACCTCATTTCTTACCCCAATTACCGACTCCGTCACTTGTGGGAACGTTTTGTTTAATAGCTGTAGCCCGATGTTCTTTTTCTCACTTTGGTGAGAAGCGAACATTACTAACCCATAAGCATAGCATGCTTCTTTATGTTGCATGTTAGCCGCTTTTTCTAAATCATGAAGTCCTATATTCGGATACATTGAGTCAAAATAATTTCTTAACCCATTGCGTAAAATAGCATTTGGGTTCCCCGCAATATATGCGTCAAAGTAAACACATCGTAACTTATGGGTTTCCCAATGTGATATCCCCCATCTTTCAAACGAAAGTCTCTTATAAACCAAGACATTCTTGGAACGTTCTTCGAATGTCTTACAAACTGATCTCGCCTTAAATAGTTGTGCCGAGGAATTCTGACCGACTCTAGACAAGATTTCATCAATCATGTCTCCGGGTAGGTCTCTTAAAATATTGGGTTGTCTATCCATTTTGTGTTTTTATACTGTAAAATAGACAAGAGTTAGATTCATAAAAAAATACTTATTAATACAAGCAATTTTTACATATATCATAAAGCATAAGCACACTATATTACATATATTACACCACACGAATACAACTATCTTATTCCGACTCGCTCGTTTCTTCTTCTTCGGTTTTGGTTCGTTTTGCCAGGTTTCTAGGAATATATGATGTTCCCCTAATACGAGCCGTAATTTTCCACATTGGTTTAGAAAAACCTGGTGGTTTAGAGGTTCCCGGGTCATTGTTACAACTTAAGGACTTCGGGGGTTGACGATACATATAAAGTTCATCGGGGTTGGAATTAGATTTCTCTATTTTTATGCCCTTTCCCTTATTATTTTCTTTTGCCTTTTTAAATTCAGTTGGGGTAATTTCTATAACATCATCGGAATTCTCGTCGGAATCCGATTCATCGGAGAATTGGTAATCCTCCCAATATTTTGCTTCCTTGGCGGAAACACCATTGACCATAATTAACCTTGGTCGGTTGGTTGAGGATTTTCTTTTACTTAACCGTTTTATTATTTCCCCCACCGGTTCTATTTCTTCATCCGGTTCCGATTCTTCTTCCGGTTCCGATTCTTCTTTCGGTTCCGACTCTTCTTCCGGTTCCTCTTCGGGAACTTGTGAATCAGTCCACGAATCATTCCAATTTACATTTGACTCTTCATTATTATTAGGTGAGTCAATGGGGCTTGTTCTAGAGGTAGACATCTATCACATAATATCAAACGCGTTAAGAGATTAATATATCACATAATATTCACATGTTAAAAATATATAGTTTCCAACAAAATTTGTTAAGCAATCATTTTTCAAGTAAACACGGTCGAAGTCCAGACTCACTAATGCATCCTAACAAACTCGATAAGACACACTAATGCAAAATTCTGGTTCTCTAAGACCAACGCTCTGATACCAACTGAAATGTCCCGTTCTTATTGATTAAAAACGTTCCATATTAATTGATTTCGTTGCGAGGTTTTGACCTCTATATGAGACGTTTTTCAAAGTCTGCATTCATTTTTAAAACAAACCATAACCTTTATTTCATAAATAAAGGTTTAAAAAGCTTTACGTAGATTATCAAATAATGATAATCTAAAATATCCTGTTTACACACGACCATTACATAATGGTTTACAATACAAATATGTTACATCGAAATCAGTTTCTTGAATGCAGTTTTTACACAATATCATACAAACATGGACTCCAAATCTTGTCCTTATTTTAGTATGCAACAGCGGAAGCTCTTAATATTCACCTGAGAATAAACATGCTTTAAACGTCAACAAAAATGTTGGTGAGTTATAGGTTTAACCTATATATATCAAATCATAATAATAGACCACAAGATTTCATATTTCAATACACATCCCATACATAGAGATAAAAATCATTCATATGGTGAACACCTGGTAACCGACATTAACAAGATACATATATAAGAATATCCCCATCATTCCGGGACACCCTTCGGATATGATATAAATTTCGAAGTACTAAAGCATCCGGTACTTTGGATGGGGTTTGTTAGGCCCAATAGATCTATCTTTAGGATTCGCGTCAATTAGGGTGTCTGTTCCCTAATTCTTAGATTACCAGACTTAATAAAAAGGGGCATATTTGATTTCGATAATTCAACCATAGAATGTAGTTTCACGTACTTGTGTCTATTTTGTAAATCATTTATAAAACCTGCATGTATTCTCATCCCAAAAATATTAGATTTTAAAAGTGGGACTATAACTCACTTTCACAGATTTTTACTTCGTCGGGAAGTAAGACTTGGCCACTGGTTGATTCACGAACCTATAACAATATATACATATATATCAAAGTATGTTCAAAATATATTTACAACACTTTTAATATATTTTGATGTTTTAAGTTTATTAAGTCAGCTGTCCTCGTTAGTAACCTACAACTAGTTGTCCACAGTTAGATGTACAGAAATAAATCGATAAATATTATCTTGAATCAATCCACGACCCAGTGTATACGTATCTCAGTATTGATCACAACTCAAACTATATATATTTTGGAATCAACCTCAACCCTGTATAGCTAACTCCAACATTCACATATAGAGTGTCTATGGTTGTTCCGAAATATATATAGATGTGTCGACATGATAGGTCGAAACATTGTATACGTGTCTATGGTATCTCAAGATTACATAATATACAATACAAGTTGATTAAGTTATGGTTGGAATAGATTTGTTACCAATTTTCACGTAGCTAAAATGAGAAAAATTAACCAATCTTGTTTTACCCATAACTTCTTCATTTTAAATCCGTTTTGAGTGAATCAAATTGCTATGGTTTCATATTGAACTCTATTTTATGAATCTAAACAGAAAAAGTATAGGTTTATAGTCGGAAAAATAAGTTACAAGTCGTTTTTGTAAAGGTAGTCATTTCAGTCGAAAGAACGACGTCTAGATGACCATTTTAGAAAACATACTTCCACTTTGAGTTTAACCATAATTTTTGGATATAGTTTCATGTTCATAATAAAAATCATTTTCTCAGAATAACAACTTTTAAATCAAAGTTTATCATAGTTTTTAATTAACTAACCCAAAACAGCCCGCGGTGTTACTACGACGGCGTAAATCCGGTTTTACGGTGTTTTTCGTGTTTTCAGGTTTTAAATCATTAAGTTAGCATATCATATAGATATAGAACATGTGTTTAGTTGATTTTAAAAGTCAAGTTAGAAGGATTAACTTTTATTTGCGAACAAGTTTAGAATTAACTAAACTATGTTCTAGTGATTACAAGTTTAAACCTTCGAATAAGATAGCTTTATATGTATGAATCGAATGATGTTATGAACATCATTACTACCTTAAGTTCCTTGGATAAACCTACTGGAAAATAGAAAAATGGATCTAGCTTCAACGGATCCTTGGATGGCTCGAAGTTCTTGAAGCAGAATCATGACACGAAAACAAGTTCAAGTAAGATCATCACTTGAAATAAGATTGTTATAGTTATAGAAATTGAACCAAAGTTTGAATATGATTATTACCTTGTATTAGAATGATAACCTACTGTAAGAAACAAAGATTTCTTGAGGTTGGATGATCACCTTACAAGATTGGAAGTGAGCTAGCAAACTTGAAAGTATTCTTGATTTTATGTAACTAGAACTTGTAGAATATATGAAGAACACTTAGAACTTGAAGATAGAACTTGAGAGAGATCAATTAGATGAAGAAAATTGAAGAATGAAAGTGTTTGTAGGTGTTTTTGGTCGTTGGTGTATGGATTAGATATAAAGGATATGTAATTTTGTTTTCATGTAAATAAGTCATGAATGATTACTCATATTTTTGTAATTTTATGAGATATTTCATGCTAGTTGCCAAATGATGGTTCCCACATGTGTTAAGTGACTCACATGGGCTGCTAAGAGCTGATCATTGGAGTGTATATACCAATAGTACATACATCTAAAAGCTGTGTATTGTACGAGTACGAATACGGGTGCATACGAGTAGAATTGTTGATGAAACTGAACGAGGATGTAATTGTAAGCATTTTTGTTAAGTAGAAGTATTTTGATAAGTGTATTGAAGTCTTTCAAAAGTGTATAAATACATATTAAAACACTACATGTATATACATTTTAACTGAGTCGTTAAGTCATCGTTAGTCGTTACATGTAAGTGTTGTTTTTAAACCTTTAGGTTAACGATCTTGTTAAATGTTGTTAACCCAATGTTTATAATATCAAATGAGATTTTAAATTATTATATTATCATGATATTATCATGTATGAATATCTCTTAATATGATATATATACATTAAATGTCTTTACAACGATAATCGTTACATATATGTCTCGTTTAAAAATCATTAAGTTAGTAGTCTTGTTTTTACATATGTAGTTCATTGTTAATATACTTAATGATATGTTTACTTATCATAGTATCATGTTAACTATATATATATCCATATATATGTCATCATATAGTTTTTACAAGTTTTAACGTTCGTGAATCACCGGTCAACTTGGGTGGTCAATTGTCTATATGAAACATATTTCAATTAATCAAGTCTTAACAAGTTTGATTGCTTAACATGTTGGAAACATTTAATCATGTAAATATCAATCTCAATTAATATATATAAACATGGAAAAGTTCGGGTCACTACATAATGGTCCAATCCTTTATGTGTCTAAATAAACAATTCCTTAATTAACTAAGAATCCCTCAAGCGGGGTGCAATGCTTGAGACTGCGTTAGGGTGCAGTGTACTGGTCAACACTAACCATGTTCCATGGCCTTACTTAGCAGAGGTACAGCTTACAACAACCACTGTGCTTCAGCGTGCACGTACGAAGTTTATATGCTTGGTGACTATACTAGCATGGTCTGGGACCGACAATGTACTAGGGGTCTAGTCAGATGTTTCACTACGAAAGAGTCCTCAGTCGGAATCCAAAGCTTGATAGACTTACTACAACCGGTGTGCCTCAGTCGATCTTACATTGTATCCGATAGACTTCTCTTACCAAGGGGTGACACAGATAGTGTACTCTGAATCGGGGTTCGCGACTTCCCAATAACAGAGCCTATAACTACGTTCTATTAGTTGGAAAAGCGATTGAGTTTAATGCATAATCGGAAAGCATTTCGACAGCATACACAAACCATAATATTATTTCGGCATTATAACTGCTTACATCATAGCATACACTAAAGATAACTACTCGCTAATCATGGCAACAATATAATAAAACATTATATAAGATAAAGGATAGAGGTACCAGTAGATCAAACGAGTTTCGAATACAAAAGTGACAATTTCATGACTCCAGACCGCTCCTAATACAATCTTCAGCGTTCTTCTCCGGGTACTAGGTTTCCCGCACGGAGTCGAAGGCCTTGAGAGTATGACTAATATTGTACAAGAGAGAGAAAGAAGTGAATTGAAGTGTGTGTTGGAATGAATGACAAAGACCCATTAAATAGACTAGGAAAATTACAAAATATGCCTGGCAGGCCGCATGGCAGGCCGTATGGTGGGGCGTATTTGGCAGGCCGTATGGCTGGCAGGCCGTATGGTGAAGGCACTTGGTGGGGCGTATCTGGAAGGCCGTATCCATAGAGGCAGGCCGTATGGTAGGCCGTATAGCAAACCGTATGGTGTGCTGGTTAGCCTTGATTCCCTGGATCGTAACTTGATTTCTTGTCTTTCACCGTTTTCGCTCTAGAATCTTCGTTTTAGCTCCGTTTCTCTTTATTCTTTTTGTACCACCTTCGTAATCACTTGTTCTTCAATTCTAACCGACGAAGTGGGTATTTTTTCGATAAAGTTCGAATCTTTCTTATTTTTGGGCCTTAATACCGGGGTGAAAACGTGACTTTTTAGCAGATATCAAATATCCCACACTTAGACTTTGCTTGTCCTCAAGCAAACTCTCATTTTTAAGAATCTTTTCGGTGTTTCTTTTCTAATAGCCTAAGCGGCTTGCTTTTATTATAAGAGCAAAAAGATAAGGTGAGTCATCTATGTTAGGATTTGAAATTATCTCTGCAAGCATGCGAGGAGGTTACATGACATAGGCTAGCTTTCACGGGTCACTCAAATCACTCAGGTGTTTAGGGTTCCCTGTAGATATAAGAAATGAAGTACGCTCATAGCCAGTCATGCTGCACCCATCGTCATAGGCTTGATAAAGACTCAAATCCTTGCTGCTAATGCGAGAACGGTAGTAATCTCAACTTTATAGGTCATTTGTCAATGATGGAGAAGAAATTTTGAAGTGGTAGTGAAGTTGTTTTTGAAGGGTGAGATAATGGGTAATGTAGTCTTTATACAGACTTTTATTCGGATAGATAAGAGTGCTGAAGTATTTTGAGAAGCACTTTTGAACTTTTTCTTCATTTGATAATCATTTTCGGTCGAGTTCTCTTCGGCATTTCTCTTATTTAGTTCTGCTCCTTTTTTTTTCAGAACTTGAAAAATTTCATCACCATTTTTTTTTTTTGGAGACTTCATCTCGAGAAACTTTTTGCCGGTACACTTTTCAAGACCTTTGCCATGATACTTGAGAGGTTTATAACATCAGGTTTTCGGAAGAAATCTCATTTTATGGATTTTTTGAGAAATAGTAAAGGTGATATGGATGTGGTGGTGGAGTAGAAGTAGTGGTGGTGTGAAAGGTTTATGTTTGACAAATGGGTAGCTATTTTGATTACAACCGAACCACGTTCTGCTGCTTGGAGATGTAGATCTAAAGCAAGTTCTGATTCTGAGCACAGACATCGGCACTCTCAACGGAAAATAGTGAAGCATTAAAGATGAATGCTGGTCTTATTTGGGGTGCCTCACCATAATCAATTTAGGTCGATAATGCCTTAGTCATGCAATTCTCTATTAGAGATTTCAATCTAACAAGAATTCCACCTTACTTAAGCCTTATTTTTATTGAAAAACGTTTTAGGTTTTCAAAAATACTCTTTCGAAAAGGGTTTCTTTTGCAAAAATTTTGAAATTTGGCTTAAGGACTTGGAATCTTCGTAATGGTTTATTATAATACAGCATAAAAAGATACCAACATCCCACACTTAGACGAACATTGTCCTCAATGTTCCTAGTGTATCCCACACTTAGGAGTTTTAGTTGAAGATTTGGGAGTATTTGTCTAGTGTTTTGATTTGGGTGTTATCCCACACTTAGTGAAAAGCTAGGATGTGGCATATTTTGAATCTTGAGCTAGTAATGAAAAGAAAGAAATACCCCTAGCAGATGCGGCTGGTTTCCTTGCTTCTTTATCGGCTCATTTTTCATCCTTTATTCTTCTACTCTACTTTATTGCACGGGTTGCCGCCCGAGAAGCGCTTTTGTTTAAGGTCGTTGGCTCGACCGTAGTGACGCTTCAAAAAGCGAATATTCCTCGCTGATGGTTGTGATCTTGGTCTTCTTGAGGGAATGTGAGTCTTGGTGGATAAGTCCTGAGAAAGTGTCGGACCAACAGTGGTAACAGATCCGGTACTTCTCTTGAAGATCTTCAGAAAGATAAATAATGCGCAGTTTCGGCTCTTGATAAGTCTTGAAGTCCGATGAGAATATGATCCACAGCTCTGCTAGTTGACCCATGAATGTCAATCATAGAAGCAGTGCTGGTGTTGATGATTTCTCTGATGGGATGCTCATTTCGGAGGTCTTCAAACAATGTTAGAAACTGTATCTTTAGAATTTCGAAGTCTTCAGAATGGTGATCTCCACAGTAGGAGTCTGTAGCTTTGCACAGATTAGTTAAGAGACGAAGCTGGAAAGAAGTGAACAGCAATCCTGATCCGAGTATTAATTTCACCGTCTTTGAGTATATCTCCCGACATCCAGCTTTTAATGTGAAACTAGGATCCGTGGATTCGTGGAAGATACGTGATAGGTGCTTCGTAACATAGGTGGCAATGTTGACTCGATCTGGTTCAAGATGAGAGAACGGATTGTTTCGCCTTGCTTCCTTCATAACAGCGTCTTGTAACTCTTTAATAATCAGATCAGCGTGGTGATCAATTGTTACGTAAATCACTAGTCTGTCTGGTGTGCTTTCAAAATTATCTCTATCCAGAAGAGCGAAAAGACTGTGAATATCCTCGATCATTTGCAAATCAGAGTGATAAATTGGATGGCCGGTGGAAAGATCCATATGCTTCCGGATGAGAGTCAGTAGTGCTCCTTGGTTTCGTGAGAACGGAAGTGCAGATCCGGCTAAGGCGTTATAAACCCTAGAGTAAATGATCTTCTGATCTCGACAAAATCTTGTTTCGAGAATAGTGCGAACTACTGAGTTATGCTCTCATTGCCGTTCTTCATGATAGATATGATCATGAAGAGAATTTATAAAGTCTTGAATGCGTTCTTCTAGGATTTCAACATCATTGTCTTCTCTTCGGAGATAGAGGTGGTGCTCTTCTCTGATAGCCATAATTTGTTCTGTTAAGCGTAGTGAAAAGTCAATGGTTGACTTTCAGATCGCTTCGAGAATGTCTTCAAATTCATCGGTATCATTTATGAAGGTGATCATGTCTGCATGTGTGGATATAACTGGAATTCGATCTGAAGAAGAGTCCGGTTCCCCTTGATCTGATTCGGTTGGAGAGTGTGAGTTAGTCAGAATGTCTTCATGATGCTCTTCCTCGTCATCATCCGTATCTTGCTCTGATGAACGGGTTTTCTCAGTATTCTGACTCTCCACTTTGATACTAACAGGATCAATTTCTATATCCTTAACCTCAGCTTTGTAGGTCTTCTTCTTGAAGCGAATGATTAAACTGTAATCTTCCGTCTCAAGCCTCATTATTTCTTCATGACGCTCAGTGCTTGGACCGGGTACTGTCGCAGTTTCTTTTACGTCTTCCATTTCCTCTTCCTCCTCAGATTCTTCCTCTTCCTCTATTTCTTCGCTGGGATCCTCTTCTTCCGTTTCTGGGTTGTCTGCAGATTGTGATTCGACACCCATTTTGACATCATCGGCTAGTGGTGAAGACTCATCATCGGAAGTGATCCGTCTAGTGGAAATAGCAAACATCTCTGCCTGTCCAGAAAGGTCGATTGGTCGGTCAATTTTGAAGGTAACGCTCTCCCCATGTGATCGTAAGATCATGGTTTGATTGTACACATCAATGACAGTCCTAGCCGTATTCATGAAAGGTCTTCCTAACACTATTGGGGTGTGTAGGTCTTCCTTGATATCCATCACTACGAAATCCTAAGGATACAAGAATTTGTCAACTTTCACCAAGACGTTCTCAACTATGCCCTTAGGATATCAAATTGTATGTTCGGCAAGTTGGATTGTCATTTTGGTTGGTGACAAGTCTCCTAACTCTAATCTCTTGTAGAGAGAGTAGGGGATTAGGTTGATACTTTCTCCTAAATCTGCTAGCGCATGAATGGTTTTAGATTGGTAGATTGAACACGGGAAAATGAATCGGCCCGTATCTCCTAGCTTAGGTGGTAGAGAGTTTTTGAGTAATGCAGAGCATTCTTCACTCAGTGGAATTTTGTTAGAGTCTGGTATCCTCTCCTTTGTAGAAAGAAGCCTTCGGATGTATCTCTTCTGGTTGGGAACTTTGGACATGGTGTCCAGAATCTTCCATCAAGTTTGAAGGAATCAAGTGGATGGTTCTTCTTGTAGCCTTCCAGGATAAGGTACGCGAACTGGAGTTTCAGGAGTCAGCTTCTCAGTATATGTTGATTTTTGCTTGAGCCTAGTTGACCTTCTCCGTGGTTCTTCCTCTGAGATTACAAAATCCATTTGCTTTGCTTCTTCTATGTGGGGATTTTGGATATTATTACTTGGCAATCTTCCCTGCGGTCGGGTTTCAAGGCGTTGTGATAACTGTCTGAGCTGTGTGTCCAAACTTTTGAGCAGAGCTAATTGATTTCTCATTAGTATCTCTGTCTGATCTTGTCTGGTTGCAGT
The DNA here is from genome assembly GCF_046630445.1 of Rutidosis leptorrhynchoides. Lineage (NCBI taxonomy): Eukaryota > Viridiplantae > Streptophyta > Magnoliopsida > Asterales > Asteraceae > Rutidosis > Rutidosis leptorrhynchoides. Next base: position 119,649,384 of record NC_092342.1, on the reverse strand, counting down.
TCTCTGATTTAGCTATTGGTGTCCTTGGATGAACTGAGTTAACTGATCATCAGCTCTGAGAGTGGGGTTAGCTGCTTTTGTAATCTGGGTGGTAGGGGAATTCTCCTCAACTGGGGGACCAGTGAGTGGAAGTGGTTGATCGTAGGTCAATTAAGATTGCTGGGATGGATAAGGTGGATAGCAATAGTGAAAAGGTTGATTGCTTCACTGAAATTGATTAACCTTAGGTGGTTGATTGAATCCGGGATTTGGTGGACGAGCTGGGTATTGGACGTAACAGACTGAACCGTCAGGGTTTTCGTACTCTTGATAATCTTCAGTAGGCTGCGGGTTGGTACAATTAACACAAGCCTGAGCTTGGTTAACCTGCTGCGACTGCGTCTTCAATTCTCTGAGTTGTTTGGTAAGAGATTCCATCTTATCCGTGAGGGATTTGATGGCCTCCGTTGATTATTAAGTGCGGAGAGTGGTGCAGATGATGAAGTTGTTTCACCACTGTTCCAGTCATGATGATGCATCGTCATGTTCTCGAGCAATTCCCATGCTTCGTCTGCAGTTTGGTTCATCAGATTCCCTTGAGCTGCTGCATCGATCATCGTCCTATGATTTACCGTAAGACCATTGTAGAAGGTACAGATTTGGGCTGACCGTTCTAGCTGGTGATTAGGGCATTTCTTCAGCAGGGTTTTGAAATGCTCCCATGCGGTGTAAAGAGATTCATCGTAACTTTGTTTGAAGTTAATGATGTCATTCTTCAGTTTGGTTTGTTTAGAAGGAGGGAAATATTTGGTTAGGAATTTAGTAGCCATCTCCGTCCATGACGCGATGAAATCTTTTTCCAATCCTTCAAACCAAGTTTGAGCATGATGAGTGAGAGAATAGGGGAACAAGTATAGCCGGACTATATCTTGTCCTATCCCTGGCTGTTTGTAGGAGTTCGAAAGAGATATGAATTTATCAAGGTGAGAATTAGGATCGTCATTCGGTAATCCGTGAAATTGACAGCTATTCTGGATGAGCTGGTTGATGTGATGTTTTAATTCGAACGAGTGTCCTTGAATCTCTGGAAATCTAATTGGTCCTCCTCGACCTTCAATTGAGGGTTTGGTATTTTCTGCTAAAGTAACGCGTAACGCCATTTGGTCTCTGATTCTTGCTTCCTTGCGTGCTTTAGAGATTATTGCGTCTGGATCAGGTACGAATAACAACGGCCCTGGTCTAGATCGAGTTTGGGTCATACACTAGGTTTGCCTTTTTGTTTTTAATTTTTCCACAGATAAGCTAAATTATAAAAAGCTAAACTAAACTAAGTTAATCTAATTCTGAGGTAATCTAATTTTAATCTAAGGTAATCTAAGGTAATCTAATCTAAGGTAGTCTAAGGTAATCTAAGGTAATCTAATCTAATTAACTAACTATCCTATGGTGGAATATGTTTTTGGTTCTGGCTACTGATTCCCTGGTATTTCGGTAACAGAGCTTCACACAGACTATTCAACAAACCAAGTGGCCAGGCCGACTACGGAGAGGCAGGATCCTTTTGGTCCCAATATAATTGGCGACTGTTCGGAAAATCCAATAACCAAGTTCGTGTATAAATGTCTTTCTTAGACACCACTAAATGCTTGTGAATAAGTTTGATAAAGAGTAGTATTGCCTGATACCAGTTCCCCGGCAGTGGCCCAAAAACTAGTTATCTCTCTTGATATGGCTGAAACGGATGATTTTTATTGCGCGATGTCGTTAGGCCGCGGCTCGCCGGGATCAGCCACTCGTGGGAGAGGGTACTTGTTTTAAATTTATATTTAGCGGGGCCTAAATCTTACTACTCCTTATAAGTAAGGGAAGTATGACCTAGAGTCGTATTTTTGAGATATCAGTAACATCGAACCTATATTTTAGCCTAAGATAGTTAGGGAGTAGTGAATGTTTATTTTGGGATTTTCTAATTTATAAGATAGATAAAGTAAATGCGATAAAATTTGTAATTCAGATAGGGTTAAAGTAAGTGCATACTATGACTTCATCAGTTATTCTGTCGAGATTATGGAATGCTGGCTCATGAATAGGCAGAGGCCTTGTATTCATTACACTGGTCCTAAACGCCCCTGTCATAAGACATGTCACTGGGTACTGCGTTAGGCTTGAAGATTCTGAATAGACAGCAACGTCCCTTACCCCCGACGCCCGTGCAGTCTGACTACAGGCATACACGTTCAGACGGCTCATCCAATTGAGCGACTCGGTTGGGTGACGTATTAACATTCCAAAATGGTCTAAACTTTCTTAAGCATAATAGAATACATGGTTTACCATATCTGAGAGATGTGATGTGTTTCAATGCTTTCGTTAATGATTGGTAAAAGATAGTTAGGCCCTTAAAAAGAGTTCAACCATAAAGAACACCATGGCCAAGTCAAAATGACTTCCATGAACATGTTCGGTTATCCTAACGGTCCAATCCTTTATGTATCTAAACAAACAGTTCCTTAATTAACTAAGAATCCCTCAAGCGGGGTGTAATGCTTGAGACCGCGTTATGGTGCAGTGTACTGGTCAACACTAACAGTGTTCCATGGCCTTACTTAGCAGAGGTATAGCTTACAACAATCGCTGTGCTTCAGCGTGAACGTACGAAGTTTATATGCTTGGTGACTACACTAGCATGGTCTGGGACCGACAATGTACTAGGGGTCTAGTCAGATGTTTCACTACGAAAGAGTCCTCAGTCAGAATCCAAAGCTTGATAGACTTACTACAACCGGTGTGCCTCAGTCGATATTACGTTGTATCCGATAGACTTCTCTTACCAAGGGGTGACACAGATAGTGTACTCTGAATCGGGGTTCGCGACTTCCCAATAACAGAGCCTATAACTACGTTCTATTAGTTGGAAAAGCGATTGAGTTTAATGCATAATCGGAAAGCATTTCGACAGCATACACAAACCATAATATTATTTCGGCATTATAACTGCTTACATCATAGCATACACTAAAGATAACTACTCGCTAATCATGGCAACAATATAATAAAACATTATATAAGATGAAGGATAGAGGTACCAGTAGATCAAACGAGTTTCGAATATAAAAGTGACAATTTCAAGACTCCAGACTGCTCCTAATACAATCTTCAGCGTTCTTCTCCGGGTACTAGGTTTCCCGCACGGAGTCGAAGGCCTTGAGAGTATGACTAATATTGTACAAGAGAGAGAAAGAAGTGAATTGAAGTGTGTGTTGGAATGAATGACAAAGACCCATTAAATAGACTAGGAAAATTACAAAATATGCCTGGCAGGCCGCATGGCAGGCCGTATGGTGGGGCGTATTTGGCAGGCCGTATGGCTGGCAGGCCGTATGGTGAAGGCACTTGGTGGGGCGTATCTGGAAGGCCGTATCCATAGAGGCAGTCCGTATAGCAGGCCGTATGGCAAGCCGTATGGTGTGCTGGCCAGCCTTGATTCCCTGGATCGTAACTTGATTTCTTATCTTTCACCGTTTTCGCTCTAGAATCTTCGTTTTAGCTCCGTTTCTCTTGATTCTTTTTGCACCGCCTTCGTTCTTCAATTCTAACCGATGAAGTGGGTATTTTGTTGATAAAGTTCGAATATTTCTTGTTTTTGGGCCTTAATACCGGGGTGAAAACGTGACTTTTTAGCCGATATCAAATCCAAATGATTCAGTGTCTGCTAAAATTGTTAGCAAACACTTACTCCTTATTCTAAACCTTCACAGACAAATTTTTCGCATCATCCTTTGATTCCAGATATTTTAAAATTCTAAAAACATCATCAAATCTTTTATTATAAATATCTTCGATAATTCTGAAGATATATTCATAACTATTCTTATCTAAGATCATTTATCTCTTCGCACTATCTGTATCTGTTGAGTCCCCAAAATAATTAAGGATTTAATTATGACAAAACTGTAATTTATTTGCACTAAAATGTTATGTGCAACATGAAATGTCCCGTTCTTATTGATTAAAAACGTTCCATATTAATTGATTTCGTTGCGAGGTTTTGACCTCTATATGAGACGTTTTTCAAAGACTGCATTCATTTTAAAACAAACCATAACCTTTATTTCATCAATAAAGGTTTAAAAAGCTTTACGTAGATTATCAAATAATGATAATCTAAAATATCCTGTTTACACACGACCATTACATAATGGTTTACAATACAAATATGTTACAACAAAATAAGTTTCTTGAATGCAGTTTTTACACAATATCATACAAGCATGGACTCCAAATCTCGTCCTTATTTAAGTATGCGACAGCGGAAGCTCTTAATAATCACCTGAGAATAAACATGCTTAAAACGTCAACAAAAATGTTGGTGAGTTATAGGTTTAACCTATATATATCAAATCATAATAATAGACCACAAGATTTCATATTTCAATACACATCCCATACATAGAGATAAAAATCATTCATATGGTGAACACCTGGTAACCGACAATAACAAGATGCATATATAAGAATATCCCCATCATTCCGGGACACCCTTCGGATATGATATAAATTTCGAAGTACTAAAGCATCCGGTACTTTGGATGGGGTTTGTTAGGCCCAATAGATCTATCTTTAGGATTCGCGTCAATTAGGGTGTCTGTTCCCTAATTCTTAGATTACCAGACTTAATAAAAAGGGGCATATTCGATTTTGATAATTCAACCATAGAATGTAATTTCACGTACTTGTGTCTATTTTGTAAATCATTTATAAAACCTGCATGTATTCTCATCCCAAAAATATTAGATTTTAAAAGTGGGACTATAACTCACTTTCACAGATTTTTACTTCGTCGGGAAGTAAGACTTGGCCACTGTTGATTCACGAACCTATAACAATATATACATATATATTAAAGTATGTTCAAAATATATTTACAACACTTTTAATATATTTTGATGTTTTAAGTTTATTAAGTCAGCTGTCCTCGTTAGTAACCTATAACTAGTTGTCCACAGTTACATGTACAGAAATAAATCGATAAATATTATCTTGAATCAATCCACGACCCAGTGTATACGTATCTCAGTATTGATCACAACTCAAACTATATATATTTTGGAATCAACCTCAACCCTGTATAGCTAACTCCAACATTCACATATAGAGTGTCTATGGTTGTTCCGAAATATATATAGATGTGTCGACATGATAGGTCGAAACATTGTATACGTGTCTATGGTATCTCAAGATTACATAATATACAATACAAGTTGATTAAGTTATGGTTGGAATAGATTTGTTACCAATTTTCACGTAGCTAAAATGAGAAAAATTATCCAATCTTGTTTTACCCATAACTTCTTCATTTTAAATCCGTTTTGAGTGAATCAAATTGCTATGATTTCATATTGAACTCTATTTTATGAATCTAAACAGAAAAAGTATAGGTTTATAGTCGGAAAAATAAGTTACAAGTCGTTTTTGTAAAGGTAGTCATTTCAGTCGAAAGAACGACGTCTAGATTACCATTTTAGAAAACATACTTCCACTTTGAGTTTAACCATAATTTTTGGATATAGTTTCATGTTCATAATAAAAATCATTTTCTCAGAATAACAACTTTTAAATCAAAGTTTATCATAGTTTTTAATTAACTAACCCAAAACAGCCCGCGGTGTTACTACGACGGCGTAAATCCGGTTTTACGGTGTTTTTCGTGTTTCCAGGTTTTAAATCATTAAGTTAGCATATCATATAGATATAGAACATGTGTTTAGTTGATTTTAAAAGTCAAGTTAGAAGGATTAACTTTTGTTTGCGAACAAGTTTAGAATTAACTAAACTATGTTCTAGTGATTACAAGTTTAAACCTTCGAATAAGATAGCTTTATATGTATGAATCGAATGATGTTATGAACATCATTACTACCTTAATTTCCTTGGATAAACCTACTGGAAAAGAGAAAAATGGATCTAGCTTCAATGGATCCTTGGATGGCTCGAAGTTCTTGAAGCAGAATCATGACACGAAAACAAGTTCAAGTAAGATCATCACTTGAAATAAGATTGTTATAGTTATAGAAATTGAACCAAAGTTTGAATATGATTATTACCTTGTATTAGAATGATAACCTACTGTAAGAAACAAAGATTTCTTGAGGTTGGATGATCACCTTACAAGATTGGAAGTGAGCTAGCAAACTTGAAAGTATTCTTGATTTTATGAAACTAGAACTTTTGGAATTTATGAAGAACACTTAGAACTTGAAGATAGAACTTGAGAGAGATCAATTAGATGAAGAAAATTGAAGAATGAAAGTGTTTGTAGGTGTTTTTGGTCGTTGGTGTATGGATTAGATATAAAGGATATGTAATTTTGTTTTCATGTAAATAAGTCATGAATGATTACTCATATTTTTGTAATTTTATGAGATATTTCATGCTAGTTGCCAAATGATGGTTCCCACATGTGTTAGGTGACTCACATGGGCTGCTAAGAGCTGATCATTGGAGTGTATATACCAATAGTACATACATCTAAAAGCTGTGTATTGTACGAGTACGAATACGGGTGCATACGAGTAGAATTGTTGATGAAACTGAACGAGGATGTAATTGTAAGCATTTTTGTTAAGTAGAAGTATTTTGATAAGTGTATTGAAGTCTTTCAAAAGTGTATAAATACATATTAAAACACTACATGTATATACATTTTAACTGAGTCGTTAAGTCATCGTTAGTCGTTACATGTAAGTGTTGTTTTGAAACCTTTAGGTTAACGATCTTGTTAAATGTTGTTAACTCAATGTTTATAATATCAAATGAGATTTTAAATTATTATATTATCATGATATTATCATGTATGAATATCTCTTAATATGATATATATACATTAAATGTCTTTACAACGATAATCGTTACATATATGTCTCGTTTAAAAATCATTAAGTTAGTAGTCTTGTTTTTACATATGTAGTTCATTATTAATATACTTTATGATATGTTTTATTATCATAGTATCATGTTAACTATATATATATATCCATATATATGTCATCATATAGTTTTTACAAGTTTTAATGTTCGTGAATCACCGATCAACTTGGGTGGTCAATTGTCTATATGAAACATATTTCAATTAATCAAGTCTTAACAAGTTTGATTGCTTAACATGTTGGAAACATTTAATCATGTAAATATCAATCTCAATTAATATATATAAACATGGAAAAGTTCGGGTCACTACAGTACCTACCCGTTAAATAAATTTCGTCCCGAAATTTTAAGCTGTTGAAGGTGTTGACGAGTCTTCTGGAAATAGATGCGGGTATTTCTTCTTCATCTGATCTTCACACTCCCAGGTGAACTCGGGTCCTCTACGAGCATTCCATCGAACCTTAACAATTGGTATCTTGTTTTGCTTAAGTCTTTTAACCTCACGATCCATTATTTCGACGGGTTCTTCGATGAATTGAAGTTTTTCGTTGATTTGGATTTCATCTAACGGAATAGTGAGATCTTCTTTAGCAAAACATTTCTTCAAATTCGAGACGTGGAAAGTGTTATGTACAGCCGCGAGTTGTTGAGGTAACTCAAGTCTGTAAGCTACTGGTCCGACACGATCAATAATCTTGAATGGTCCAATATACCTTGGATTTAATTTCCCTCGTTTACCAAATCGAACAACGCCTTTCCAAGGTGAAACTTTAAGCATGACCATCTCTCCAATTTCAAATTCTATATCTTTTCTTTTAATGTCAGCGTAGCTCTTTTGTCGACTTTGGGCGGTTTTCAACCGTTGTTGAATTTGGATGATCTTCTCGGTAGTTTCTTGTATAATCTCCGGACCCGTAATCTGTCTATCCCCCACTTCACTCCAACAAATCGGAGACCTGCACTTTCTACCATAAAGTGCTTCAAACGGCGCCATCTCAATGCTTGAATGGTAGCTGTTGTTGTAGGAAAATTCTGCTAACGGTAGATGTCGATCCCAACTGTTTCCGAAATCAATAACACATGCTCGTAGCATGTCTTCAAGCGTTTGTATCGTCCTTTCGCTCTGCCCATCAGTTTGTGGATGATAGGCAGTACTCATGTCTAGACGAGTTCCTAATGCTTGCTGTAATGTCTGCCAGAATCTTGAAATAAATCTGCCATCCCTATCAGAGATAATAGAGATTGGTATTCCATGTCTGGAGACGACTTCCTTCAAATACAGTCGTGCTAACTTCTCCATCTTGTCATCTTCTCTTATTGGTAGGAAGTGTGCTGATTTGGTGAGACGATCAACTATTACCCAAATAGTATCAAAACCACTTGCAGTCCTTGACAATTTAGTGATGAAATCCATGGTAATGTTTTCCCATTTCCATTCCGGGATTTCGGGTTGTTGAAGTAGACCTGATGGTTTCTGATGCTCAGCTTTGACCTTAGAACACGTCAAACATTCTCCTACGTATTTAGCAACATCGGCTTTCATACCCGGCCACCAAAAATGTTTCTTGAGATCCTTGTACATCTTCCCCGTTCCAGGATGTATTGAGTATCTGGTTTTATGAGCTTCTCTAAGTACCATTTCTCTCATATCTCCAAATTTTGGTACCCAAATCCTTTCAGCCCTATACCGGGTTCCGTCTTCCCGAATATTAAGATGCTTCTCCGATCCTTTGGGTATTTCATCCTTTAAATTTCCCTCTTTTAAAACTCCTTGTTGCGCCTCCTTTATTTGAGTAGTAATGTTATTATGAATCATTATATTCATAGATTTTACTCGAATGGGTTCCCTGTCCTTCCTGCTCAAGGCATCGGCTACCACATTTGCCTTCCCCGGGTGGTAACGAATCTCAAAGTCGTAATCATTCAATAATTCAATCCACCTACGCTGCCTCATATTCAGTTGTTTCTGATTAAATATGTGTTGAAGACTTTTGTGGTCGGTATATATAATACTTTTGACCCCATATAAGTAGTGCCTCCAAGTCTTTAATGCAAAAACAACCGCGCCTAATTCCAAATCATGCGTCGTATAATTTTGTTCGTGAATCTTCAATTGTCTAGACGCATAAGCAATCACCTTCGTTCGTTGCATTAATACACAACCGAGACCTTGCTTTGATGCATCACAATAAATCACAAAATCATCATTCCCTTCAGGCAATGACAATATAGGTGCCGTAGTTAGCTTTTTCTTCAATAACTGAAACGCTTTCTCTTGTTCATCATTCCATTCAAATTTCTTCCCTTTATGCGTTAATGCAGTCAAGGGTTTTGCTATTCTGGAAAAGTCTTGGATGAACCTTCTGTAGTAACCAGCTAGTCCTAAAAACTGGCGTATGTGTTTCGGAGTTTTCGGGGTTTCCCACTTTTCAACAGTTTCTATCTTTGCCGGATCCACCTTAATACCTTCTTTGTTCACTATGTGACCGAGGAATTGAACTTCTTCCAACCAAAATGCACACTTTGAAAACTTAGCGTACAATTCTTCCTTCCTCAATACTTCTAACACCTTTCTCAAATGTTCACCGTGTTCTTGGTCATTCTTTGAGTAAATAAGTATGTCATCAATGAAAACAATGACAAACTTGTCAAGGTATGGTCCACACACTCGGTTCATAAGGTCCATGAACACAGCTGGTGCATTAGTTAAACCAAACGGCATGACCATAAACTCGTAATGACCGTAACGTGTTCTGAAAGCAGTCTTTGGAATATCATCTTCTTTCACCCGCATTTGATGATACCCGGAACGTAAGTCAATCTTTGAATAAACAGACGAGCCTTGTAGTTGATCAAATAAGTCGTCGATTCTCGGTAGTGGGTAGCGGTTCTTGATGGTAAGTTTGTTCAACTCTCGGTAGTCGATACACAACCTGAATGTACCATCTTTCTTCTTGACAAACAAAACAGGAGCTCCCCACGGTGATGTGCTTGGTCGAATGAAACCACGCTCTAAAAGTTCTTGTAATTGGCTTTGCAGTTCTTTCATCTCGCTGGGTGCGAGTCTGTAAGGAGCACGAGCTATTGGTGCAGCTCCTGGTACAAGATCTATTTGAAATTCAACGGATCGATGTGGGGGTAATCCCGGTAATTCTTTCGGAAATACATCGGGAAATTCTTTTGCAATGGGAACATCATTGATGCTCTTTTCTTCAGTTTGTACTTTCTCGACGTGTGCTAGAACAGCATAGCAACCTTTTCTTATTAGTTTTTGTGCCTTCAAATTACTAATAAGATGTAACTTCGTGTTGCCCTTTTCTCCGTACACCATTAAGGGTTTTCCTTTTTCTCGTATAATGCGAATTGCATTTTTGTAACAAACGATCTCCGCTTTCACTTCTTTCAACCAGTCCATACCGATTATCACATCAAAACTCCCTAACTCTACTGGTATCAAATCAATCTTAAATGTTTCGCTAACCAGTTTAATTTCTCGATTCCGACATATATTATCTGCTGAAATTAATTTACCATTTGCTAATTCGAGTAAAAATTTACTATCCAAAGGCGTCAATGGACAACTTAATTTAGCACAAAAATCTCTACTCATATAGCTTCTATCCGCACCCGAATCAAATAAAACGTAAGCAGATTTATTGTCAAAAAGAAACGTACCCGTAACAAGCTCCGGGTCTTCCTGTGCCTCTACCGCATTAATATTGAAAACTCTTCCACGGCCTTGTCCATTCGTGTTCTCCTGGTTCGGGCAATTTCTAATAATGTGGCCTGGTTTTCCAAATTTATAACAAACTACATTGGCATAACTTGCTCCGACACTACTTGCTCCGCCATTACTCGTTCCGACACCATTTGTTCCTTTCGTTCTATTAACCCCTGGTCCGTAGACCTCACACTTCGCCGCGCTATGACCATTTCTTTTACACTTGTTGCAAAATTTGGTGCAGAACCCCGAGTGATTCTTTTCACACCTTTGGCATAGCTGCTTCTGATTGTTGTTGTTGTTGCGGTTATTATTGTTGTTGGGATGATTGTTGTAGTTGCTGTTGTTGTTGTTGTTGTTGTTGGGCCGTTTGTTGTAGTTGCGATTGATGTTGCGATTGTTGGGATAATTGTTGCGATTATTGTTGTAATTGCTGTTGTTGTTGTATTGGTGATTCTTATCACCGTTTTCCTCCCACTTTCTTTTGACTTGCTTCACATTGGCCTCTTCAGCAGTCTGTTCTTTAATTCTTTCTTCAATCTGGTTCACTAGTTTGTGAGCCATTCTACATGCCTGTTGTATGGAGGCGGGCTCGTGTGAACTTATATCTTCTTGGATTCTTTCCGGTAATCCTTTCACAAACGCGTCGATCTTCTCTTCCTCATCTTCGAATGCTCCCGGACACAATAGGCACAATTCTGTGAATCGTCTTTCGTATGTGGTAATATCAAATCCTTGGGTTCGTAACCCTCTAAGTTCTGTCTTGAGCTTATTGACCTCGGTTCTGGGACGGTATTTCTCGTTCATCAAGTGCTTGAATGCTGACCACGGTAGTGCGTACGCATCGTCTTGTCCCACTTGCTCTAGATAGGTATTCCACCATGTTAACGCAGAACCTGTGAAGGTATGCGTAGCGTACTTTACTTTGTCCTCTTCAGTACACTTACTTATGGCAAACACCGATTCGACCTTCTCGGTCCACCGTTTCAATCCGATCGGTCCTTCGGTTCCATCAAATTCCAAAGGTTTGCAGGCAGTGAATTCTTTGTAGGTGCATCCTACACGATTTCCTGTACTGCTAGATCCAAGGTTATTGTTGGTATGTAGCGCAGCCTGTACTGCGGCTATGTTTGAAGCTAGAAAAGTACGGAATTCCTCTTCATTCATATTCACGGTGTGTCGAGTAGTCGGTGCCATTTCCTTCAAAATAGTTAAATGGAACAAGTTAATCATACAGAATATTAAGAGTAGTTAATAGTATTTCGTAGCATAATATGAACTCATTTATAAAAGCTTTTTCTTCATATTAGCGTTTTATAAGTTTAAATTCGGGTAGTACCTACCCGTTAAGTTCATACTTAGTAGCTAATATACAATTCAACTACTACAATTCTATATGAAAAACTGATTATAATAATATTTCGCGTTCAAACTTTTATACAATATTTTACAAACTTACAATACCGCTTATTTTACATAAAGCATGAAATATAGCATACAATAACTTTGATACAAGATAGTTGTGAAGATAATTCTAGCTAGTACACAAGTCGTTCAGCAAAGGCAATAAAGACACGTAATTCATACGTCCAGAAACAAGTCATGCATTCTGGTTTTACTAAGACTACTTCCCATCCTTGGTCTTGTGCAACATAACCTTTATGGCCGTTGATAAGACAGCGTGTTGTAACGTCGTCAAAGGGACGAGGGTTACGTAATGTCCAACAGTCCCGTAATAATCTAAAAACCTCATTTCTTACCCCAATTACCGACTCCGTCACTTGTGGAAACGTTTTGTTTAATAGTTGTAGCCCGATGTTCTTGTTCTCACTTTGGTGAGAAGCGAACATTACTAATCCGTAAGCATAACATGCTTCTTTATGTTGCATGTTAGCCGCTTTTTCTAAATCACGAAGTCCAATATTCGGATATATTGAGTCAAAATAATTTCTTAACCCGTTGCGTAAAATAGCATTTGGGTTCCCCGCAATATATGCGTCAAAGTAAACACATCGTAACTTATGGGTTTCCCAATGTGATATCCCCCATCTTTCAAACGAAAGTCTCTTATAAACCAAGACATTCTTGGAACGTTCTTCGAATGTCTTACAAACTGATCTCGCCTTAAATAGTTGTGCCGAAGAATTCTGGCCGACTCTAGACAAGATTTCATCAATCATGTCTCCGGGTAGGTCTCTTAAAATATTGGGTTGTCTATCCATTTTGTGTTTTTAAACTGTAAAATAGACAGGAGTTAGTTTCATAAAAAAATACTTATTAATACAAGCAATTTTTACATATATCATAAAGCATAAGAACACTATATTCCATATATTACACCACACGAATACAACTATCTTATTCCGACTCGCTCGTTTCTTCTTCTTCGGTTTTGGTTCGTTTTGCCAAGTTTCTAGGGATATATGATGTTCCCCTAATACGAGCCGTCGTTGTCCACATTGGTTTAGAAAAACCTGGTGGTTTAGAGGTTCCCGGGTCATTGTTACAACTTAAGGACTTCGGGGGTTGACGATACATATAAAGTTCATCGGGGTTGGAATTAGATTTCTATATTTTTATGCCCTTTCCCTTATTATTTTCTTTTGCCTTTTTAAATTCAGTTGGGGTAATTTCTATAACATCATCGGAATTCTCGTCGGAATCCGATTCATCGGAGAATTGGTAATCCTCCCAATATTTTGCTTCCTTGGCGGAAACACCATTGACCATAATTAACTTTGGTCGGTTGGTTGAGGATTTTCTTTTACTTAACCGTTTTATTATTTCCCCCACCGGTTCTATTTCTTCATCCGGTTCCGATTCTTCTTCCGGTTCCGATTCTTCTTCCGGTTCCGACTCTTCTTCCGGTTCCTCTTCGGGAACTTGTGAATCAGTCCACAAATCATTCCAATTTACATTTGACTCTTCATTATTATTAGGTGAGTCAATGGGACTTGTTCTAGAGGTAGACATCTATCACATAATATCAAACACGTTAAGAGATTAATATATCACATAATATTCATATGTTAAAAATATATAGTTTCCAACAAAAATGTTAAGCAATCATTTTTAAAGAAAACACGGTCGAAGTCCAGACTCACTAATGCATCCTAACAAACTCGATAAGACACACTAATGCAAATTTTCTGGTTCTCTAAGACCAACGCTCGGATACCAACTGAAATGTCCCGTTCTTATTGATTAAAAACGTTCCATATTAATTGATTTCGTTGCGAGGTTTTGACCTCTATATGAGACGTTTTTCAAAGACTGCATTCATTTTAAAACAAACCATAACCTTTATTTCATCAATAAAGGTTTAAAAAGCTTTACGTAGATTATCAAATAATGATAATCTAAAATATCCTGTTTACACACGACCATTACATAATGGTTTACAATACAAATATGTTACAACAAAATAAGTTTCTTGAATGCAGTTTTTACACAATATCATACAAGCATGGACTCCAAATCTCGTCCTTATTTAAGTATGCGACAGCGGAAGCTCTTAATAATCACCTGAGAATAAACATGCTTAAAACGTCAACAAAAATGTTGGTGAGTTATAGGTTTAACCTATATATATCAAATCATAATAATAGACCACAAGATTTCATATTTCAATACACATCCCATACATAGAGATAAAAATCATTCATATGGTGAACACCTGGTAACCGACAATAACAAGATGCATATATAAGAATATCCCCATCATTCCGGGACACCCTTCGGATATGATATAAATTTCGAAGTACTAAAGCATCCGGTACTTTGGATGGGGTTTGTTAGGCCCAATAGATCTATCTTTAGGATTCGCGTCAATTAGGGTGTCTGTTCCCTAATTCTTAGATTACCAGACTTAATAAAAAGGGGCATATTCGATTTTGATAATTCAACCATAGAATGTAATTTCACGTACTTGTGTCTATTTTGTAAATCATTTATAAAACCTGCATGTATTCTCATCCCAAAAATATTAGATTTTAAAAGTGGGACTATAACTCACTTTCACAGATTTTTACTTCGTCGGGAAGTAAGACTTGGCCACTGTTGATTCACGAACCTATAACAATATATACATATACATATATATTAAAGTATGTTCAAAATATATTTACAACACTTTTAATATATTTTGATGTTTTAAGTTTATTAAGTCAGCTGTCCTCGTTAGTAACCTATAACTAGTTGTCCACAGTTAGATGTACAGAAATAAATCGATAAATATTATCTTGAATCAATCCACGACCCAGTGTATACGTATCTCAGTATTGATCACAACTCAAACTATATATATTTTGGAATCAACCTCAACCCTGTATAGCTAACTCCAACATTCACATATAGAGTGTCTATGGTTGTTCCGAAATATATATAGATGTGTCGACATGATAGGTCGAAACATTGTATACGTGTCTATGGTATCTCAAGATTACATAATATACAATACAAGTTGATTAAGTTATGGTTGGAATAGATTTGTTACCAATTTTCACGTAGCTAAAATGAGAAAAATTATCCAATCTTGTTTTACCCATAACTTCTTCATTTTAAATCCGTTTTGAGTGAATCAAATTGCTATGATTTCATATTGAACTCTATTTTATGAATCTAAACAGAAAAAGTATAGGTTTATAGTCGGAAAAATAAGTTACAAGTCGTTTTTGTAAAGGTAGTCATTTCAGTCGAAAGAACGACGTCTAGATGACCATTTTAGAAAACATACTTCCACTTTGAGTTTAACCATAATTTTTGGATATAGTTTCATGTTCATAATAAAAATCATTTTCTCAGAATAACAACTTTTAAATCAAAGTTTATCATAGTTTTTAATTAACTAACCCAAAACAGCCCGCGGTGTTACTACGACGGCGTAAATCCGGTTTTACGGTGTTTTTCGTGTTTCCAGGTTTTAAATCATTAAGTTAGCATATCATATAGATATAGAACATGTGTTTAGTTGATTTTAAAAGTCAAGTTAGAAGGATTAACTTTTGTTTGCGAACAAGTTTAGAATTAACTAAACTATGTTCTAGTGATTACAAGTTTAAACCTTCGAATAAGATAGCTTTATATGTATGAATCGAATGATGTTATGAACATCATTACTACCTTAATTTCCTTGGATAAACCTACTGGAAAAGAGAAAAATGGATCTAGCTTCAATGGATCCTTGGATGGCTCGAAGTTCTTGAAGCAGAATCATGACACGAAAACAAGTTCAAGTAAGATCATCACTTGAAATAAGATTGTTATAGTTATAGAAATTGAACCAAAGTTTGAATATGATTATTACCTTGTATTAGAATGATAACCTACTGTAAGAAACAAAGATTTCTTGAGGAGTGATGATCACCTTACAAGATTGGAAGTGAGCTAGCAAACTTGAAAGTATTCTTGATTTTATGAAACTAGAACTTTTGGAATTTATGAAGAACACTTAGAACTTGAAGATAGAACTTGAGAGAGATCAATTAGATGAAGAAAATTGAAGAATGAAAGTGTTTGTAGGTGTTTTTGGTCATTGGTGTATGGATTAGATATAAAGGATATGTAATTTTGTTTTCATGTAAATAAGTCATGAATGATTACTCATATTTTTGTAATTTTATGAGATATTTCATGCTAGTTGCCAAATTATGGTTCCCACATGTGTTAGGTGACTCACATGGGCTGCTAAGAGCTGATCATTGGAGTGTATATACCAATAGTACATACATCTAAAAGCTGTGTATTGTACGAGTACGAATACGGGTGCATACGAGTAGAATTGTTGATGAAACTGAACGAGGATGTAATTGTAAGCATTTTTGTTAAGTAGAAGTATTTTGATAAGTGTATTGAAGTCTTTCAAAAGTGTATAAATACATATTAAAACACTACATGTATATACATTTTAACTGAGTCGTTAAGTCATCGTTAGTCGTTACATGTAAGTGTTGTTTTGAAACCTTTAGGTTAACGATCTTGTTAAATGTTGTTAACTCAATGTTTATAATATCAAATGAGATTTTAAATTATTATATTATCATGATATTATCATGTATGAATATCTCTTAATATGATATATATACATTAAATGTCTTTACAACGATAATCGTTACATATATGTCTCGTTTAAAAATCATTAAGTTAGTAGTCTTGTTTTTACATATGTAGTTCATTATTAATATACTTTATGATATGTTTTCTTATCATAGTATCATGTTAACTATATATATATATCCATATATATGTCATCATATAGTTTTTACAAGTTTTAATGTTCGTGAATCACCGATCAACTTGGGTGGTCAATTGTCTATATGAAACATATTTCAATTAATCAAGTCTTAACAAGTTTGATTGCTTAACATGTTGGAAACATTTAATCATGTAAATATCAATCTCAATTAATATATATAAACATGGAAAAGTTCGGGTCACTACACAACAAGCACAAGTTAGTTTATGTATAGACAGCATATATTGCTGTGTCGAGTGTAGTTTGCTACTCAGTTTACCAGCACAAGGTAGACAGTGTTCTTCAATCAGCACAGGATGTGTACTCAGCAGTTCAAGAATATCAAGTATCTCAGCAATGAAGAACTAGCACAGCTGGAATGCAGCTTCCTACACAAGACAGCTATGCTCCATTATAAGCATAGTAGTTTCCCGAGTGGTCTACATCAATTGTACTATTCAACAGAAGTCAAAGACAAAGTTGAACAGAAAAGGACACGCGTCGGCGGCTGACAAGTGACCTTACAAGACCACGTGGGAATACAGAAGTTTAACGCATGTGCAGACATGGGTTATACTTTATCAACACCTAGGGAACACAACATTCTATTTGTTGAATCAAATAGTGGTACCAAACCGAATTGGGGTATTCCTGCAAATAGCTACCAAAGAGGAAAGAGGAGAGCATGCTCTCTGATGCAATTGTCCCCACAAGTACAGACATCCTATGTACCAGTGGACAATAGAACTATTACACGGTTAATAGGACTACTATAAATTGTTGTATCCACTATTGTAACAACTAGTGGGGTGGATTTATTTATTTAGAGTCAAAAACGTGTAATAGCTTTTAGTTTACCTCTTAGCTATATTCTAGGTAATCTGTATCAACCAACTATCATTCCGCCAAGGATAGTTGTGATTCTTTGTGATTCAATCAATAAAGAATAACCATTGAAAATTACCTGTGACTCTATTTAATTTACATGCTTGAATACTAATCGTGTTTAACTGTTAAGTTAATTAAAAGAAATTGTATTCACCCCCTCTACAATACTCCTGTTGTTATCAATGGACCAAGAACTGATATCAGATCTTCAGTCTTGATAATTAATATCTTGGATCTGAATTCTCTCATGGCTGCATATTCAAATATAGCTTACCTTGAAAATGGCTCATCCAATAGACCACCCAAATTTGATGAAGATGAGTATGAAACTTGAAAGGCAAGATTCATGCTTCACCTTGAGTCTATTGACCCACTCATGCCTGGTATTGCCACAGATGGTCCATTTGTTCCCACTGAGATTATTGGTAGTGCTCCAGCTACAGCTGACACTCCTGCTGTTCCTGGAAGAGAGGTTATTCTCACTCCTTCTAGATAGGATGCTGAGGATAAACATCGTGTTGGACTTGACCCTAAAATCAGAACCCTGTTAGCTATAACTTTTCCTACCCCACTGTTCAAACTGATTAGGCGAAAAGCAAATGCCAAGCTTATGTTGGACTATCTAGATGTCACCTATGAGGGTATGGGAGAAGTAAGGCAGAACAGAATGGTTACGTTGAAAAGAGAATATGAAATGTTCTTTGCCTACAAGAATGAAACCCTTAAGCAAACCTTTATTAGGTTTAACTCCTTGATTACAGACCTGATGACTTTGAATGTCACCTATACTGAATTTGAACAAGTAAATAAATTCATTGATTCAATGCCTACTAAATGGAAATCTGTTACTGACCCTTTAAGAACCACTCAGACCTTAAAGAACTTTAACATGTCACAGTTCACTATGGAACCATGAGAAAGCATAGGCTAAATTTGAACTTAACTTGAAAGAAAACTTTAGGTCTGCCCCCACCACTTCAAAATCTTCTAAGACAGTTGACGCTGCTCTTATTGCTGCTGCTAAAAAGAAAGCTCAAAAGGCTTTACTGGTTTAAAAGTTATTGGCAGAAGAAGAGACAGCTGAGAGTGATGTGGATAGTGGTACTGGGTCTGAAGAAAGCAGTGATGATGAAAGTGATGAAGAAGGGTTTGCTGAAGGTATGGCTTTGCTGGCTAGGCAGTTCAAAAGGTTCAATCGTAATAGAACCAGCAAGTCATACAAAGGGAGTAAGAAACTGAGTGCTAGGTATAGCAGCAAATCAGTCAAGGGTCCTAAATCTGAGTGTTATAATTGTGGGAAGGTTGGACATTTTGCTACTGAATGCATGTCCAGAATCCTTCAACTTCACATGCTAACTCTTTCTCAAAAGCTGATAAGTACAAGAATAAGTACAAAGCTATGAAAGCTCAGATGAAGGAAAGTGCTAAGACTGATAAGAAGGGTAAAAAGCCAGAAAAGGTTCTAGTTGCTAAGCATCATGATTGGGATGAAACCAGCTCGTCGTCGTCCTCTGATAGTGATACTGATGATGATGGTGCTGGTTATGCTTCTGATAAAAAGCTGTGTTTAATGGCCAATGAGGTCAAGGAGTCTGATGAGGATGATAGTGGTAGTAAGTTTTTGGCTGATATGAGGGAAGCTGATCAGAAAAGAGAGTCACCTCAATGGAAAACTGAAATGATGTATAAGGTTGATAATTTTCGAACTTATACTGATGATGAAAAAGCGGAAATGTTTGACTACCTAAGAGTTGACTTATGTAGAGGCAGCAAACATGAAGAAGTTTTGAAAACTGATAACAAATCTTTAAATGAGAAACTTAAAAGCAAAAATGATGAAATTAAAATCTTGAAAGATGATATTTTCAAACTTAAAAAATAAAACTTTACTTTAAAGTCTCTTCACGTTGAGGCATCAGAAGTCAAGAACCAGCTGGATAATCTTAAAAAGGTTGTTGCTTCGTGGTGTACATCTACTCAACACACAGCCAAGTGTGTTAACGAGCTGGTGCCTGCCCAAGTTGAAGATTTCTTTGCTGGTGACTATGCTGCCGCTGCTGCTATTGTAGAAGTCACTTTCATGGACCCAATTCTTGAAACTGGTCCTGAAGCTGTCTTGCCAAATACTTTTGCCAAGATAGTTAAGGGTAAAAAGGTCTTGACAAATAAGTTTGTTAGACCTGCTGTGTCCCCACCACCTGCCATGAAAGAGATTTTGGAGGATGAAGTTAGAGCAAGAGAAGCCAATACCTCAATTGATGAGACTACTGACCCCTCAAGCATCTACTACATGACTCCAAAAGAAAGACGTATTAAAAGGGAAATCACTGAAAATAATCTAAGAAAAATCAAACCAACTGATTCCCCTTCGTGTTCAAATTCTAATTGTGCTGAGCCAGCTGATGACAAACTTACTGGTCAACCAGTAGCTGTAGACATGCCAGTCAAACGAAATACTGGCAAGTCCAAGGCAGTAGGTAAAACTTCTTCTAGCTCATCAGCTTCAGTAGACAAGCCAGTAACTTCCCACGCTGGCTCGTCAAGTGATAAAGGCAAAGCAATAAGCCATGACTATGGTACTGGTTCTAAGAAGAAAGCTGCCCTTAAGGGAAAAGCTAAAGTGGACTCGAATGATGAGCTGTCTATCACTGAGATTATAACAGTCAAGCTTGACCAGCTAATTGAGGCAGTAACCAAAAGTCGATCCGATGTTACTGCACCCATTTACTCAGTGTATGACCAGTCACCGATACCAAATGTGAGAAAATGCTACAAATGTGGCAGCAAGTTTCACTTAGCCAACCGGTGCACTCTAACCCTAACCCCATCTGCTGCTTCTTCTTCAAGCAAACCAGCAGACAGGAAGAGATCATCAAAGATGACCCTTCCAGAACCCATCCTTGGATGGGTTCCCAAAAAGAACTAATCTTTTAGCTACTGTGCAGGGCATTCAAAACAAGCAAATCTGGTATCTCAATAGTGGTTGTTCGAGACATATGACCAGATTTAAGTCCCTGCTGATGGACTATCAAGAAAAGGATGGTCCAGTTGTTTTGTATGGAGATAATTCGTTGGGTTACACAAAGGGTTTTGGTACTTTGACAAATGGGAATGTCACGTTCTTAAATGTTGCATATGTCGCTGGGCTTAAATATAATTTACTCAGCATAAGCCAACTGACAAGTAAGAATAAGATAGTCCAATTTAGAAGGAAAATTGGCACTATTTTTGATAAGACAGGGAAGCCTCTGCTGACTGCAAAACGTCATGAAAACATGTATCAAATTGACATGAACACAGCAGTCACAACAACTGATACTTGTTTCTATTCAAAGGCAGCAGACAACCTGAAATGGTTATGGTACAAGAGACTCTCACATCTCAACTTCAAAGACATTCACAAATTATCCAGTAGAAGTTTGGTGTCTGGGCTACCCACTATGTCTTATGTAAAGGACAGATTGTGTCCTGGCTGTGAAAATGGAAAACATCACCATGCCTCATTCAAATCAAAGCAAATCTCATCTGTTGAGAAACCATTTCATTTACTTCATATGGATCTATTTAGTCCTGTTAATGTGGCCAGCGGTAGTGGGAAGAAGTATACACTGGTTATTGTTGATGAATATTCCAGATACACCTGGGTATTCTTTTTGAAGCAAAAGAGTGAAGCTGCTGATGAAATTATCAATTTTATCAAAAGAATGGAGCTTTTAAATGGGCAACTGGTGAAACAGCAAAGAAGTGATCATGGTACAGAATTCAGAATTGCTACATTAGAAGAATTTTGTGCTGACAAAGGTATTTCACAGAACTTTTCTGCTGTGAGAACACCTCAACAGAATGGTGTTGCAGAAAGAAGAAATAGAACTCTCATTGAAGCAGCAAGATCTATGTTAGCTGAGTCTTGGCTGAAAAATTCATATTGGGCAGAAGCTGTGAACACTGTATGTTTTACCCAGAATAGATCTTTAATAGTGAAAAGACATCAGAAAACTGCTTATGAAGTTCTCAAAGGAAGAAGACCCTCAATTTCATTTCTTCATGTATTTAACACTCCCTGTTTCATTCTAAACAATAGGGATCAGCTAGGCAAGTTTGATGCTAAGGCTGATGAAGGTATATTCTTGGGATATTCCAACATGTCAAAGGCATATAGGGTTTTCAATAAAAGAAGGGGTTGTTTTAAAGAATCAATTAATGTTACATTTGATGAAACTACCCCAGCTTTATCTCCCAGTCAAGAAGATGAAGAGTTATTATTTGAAGAGCCTACTCAGCAAGCTCTTGATGATGAAGAAGAACCAGCTGTAAATCCCTCATCAATCCATGTTGCTGGGTTCTCTGATGATGAGATGGAGCACTCTGTTCCATCTGTGTCTAAACTACTAGCTCTACTGATGTCCTACAACTTAAGCATATGTCTATTGGTTCTGAAGGATCACAAGCTGGTACTGGTTACATTAATAATGAACAGCTGTCTCCAACTGCTGCTCATACCTTTGAACCAGCTGATGATAAAGATGTTGTGTGTTCCACGATAAGCTCACCTGTTCATAACACTAGATGGACAAAAGAGCATCTAATTGAGCAAGTTATTGGTAATCTGGCTAGTGGTGTTAAAACAAGAAGACATGTAACCAGCAACTTTTGTATGCATGTAAATTTTGTGTCTCCCATTGAACCTACATGTCCTGATGAAGCAATCAAAGATCCAAGCTGGGCAGGAGCTATGCAAGAAGAGATCTCCCAGTTTGATAGGAATAAAGTTTGGACATTGGTACCTAAACCTAATGATGAAACTAAGAAGATCATTGGTACCAAGTGGGTTTTCAAGAACAAGATGGATGAAGATGGGATTGTGATCAGAAACAAAGCTAGATTGGTAGCTCAAGGATTCAAACAGGAAGAAGGATTGGATTATGGAGAGACATATGCTCCAGTGGCTAGAATGGAAGCTATCAGATTGTTCTTGGCATATGCTGCTAAGATGAACTTTAGGGTATTCCAGATGGATGTTAAATCTGCATTTCTAAATGGGAAGCTGCAAGAAGAAGTTTATGTCAAACAGCCTCCTGGTTTTGTAAGCAGTAAATATCCAGACCATGTCTACAAGCTATATAAAGCTCTTTATGGCCTCAAACAGGCACCAAGAGCATGGTATGAGACACTTCATGTGTATCTCACTGGTATAGGTTTTAAAGTTGGAACAATTGATACCACTTTGTTCTCAAAAGAGACAGATGGTGATCTCTTGCTGGTACATATATATGTGGATGATATTATTTATGGATCTAAAAATGAGAAACATTGTCAAGCTTTTTCAAAACTTATGTCAAATACATATGAAATGAGCTTACAAAGAGATTTGCAATACCTTTTGGGATTGCAAATTAAACAACTTGATGATGGAATTTGTATAAGTCAGGATAAATATATCAAAGATATGTTAAAGAAATTTGGTCTGACCTGTTTAAAGGATATAGGGACCCCAATGGCAGCATCTATTAAAATAGATGCTGATCCCAATGGTGAACCAGTCAATATCACTGAATATAGAGGTATGATTGGATCCCTACTTTATCTTACAGCTAGCAGACCAGATATTATGTTTGCCACATGTCTCTGTGTCAGATATCAAGCTGATCTCAAAGAGTCACACTTACTAGCAGTAAAAAGGATATTTAGGTATCTGAAAGGTACTGCTAAACGTGGTCTTTGGTATTCCAAAGACCAGGATTTTGAGCTAATTGGGTATTCAGATGCTGACTTCACAGGGTGTAAAATAGACAGGAAAAGTACTACTGGTGGTTGCCAGTTACTGGGTGGTAGGCTAGTCAGCTGGACGAGCAAAAAGCAAAATAATGTGTCCACATCTACTGCTGAGGTAGAATACATTTCTGCTAGTAGTTGTACTGCTCAAGTACTATGGATGTAAAGCCAGCTGAAGGACTATGGTTTTCATGATACAAAGACTCCAATCTACTGTGACAACACAAGTGTAATTGCTATCACCAATAATCCTGTGATGCATTCAAGGACAAAGCACATTGATGTTCGATATCATTTCATAAGGGATCATGTTCAAAAAGGAGATGTGGAGCTACATTTTATTTCAACAGACCAGCAGTTAGCAGATCTATTCACAAAGCCCTTAGATGAGAAACGTTTTAACTATCTCATCTCTGAGCTGAGTATGCTTGAACTTTAAATAAAAGACAATTTTGTTGGTGTGCTGGCTCTACAACATGTAGGGCAAATTAGTAAGTCACATTTATTAACTTACTGCCTACATGTCAAACACTCAGCACAACAAGGTCTTTTATACTTTGGTTACTCAAAATGTTTTAAATGAAATAATAAATAGCTCACAAAATTAAATGATTCCTTAAAACTGAAACTCATTTGCTCCCAATGATTTAAATTAAATTCATGACATATTAAATGTAACAAAGTATTTTGTATTTAATACAAAACTTATTTTGTGGTCTTTAAATCAATTTTGAATTAAAACCTGATGCATTTAATGCTGAATGGGAGATATGAGTGTTCAAGCCGTATATACGTCATGTCAACAGTCTGTGTCCCCTCGAAAATGTGCCAGTCTGTCACATCTGCCCACGTGCCTGCAGATGACAGTTGCCATTTTCTCTCTCCTGCACTTTTTCACCCAATCAGAATGGATAAAAGAGTGTTTTATCTTCCATAATAACCTTCGGTTATTCATTATTCAAAATCACACACTCTTTTCTCTCAAAATCTTCCAATCTACCAACTTTCACAACTTCATATCTTCATATTTACCTATCATCAATGGCAGACCAACCACAATCACCACATGTTGAAAACCAGCCAAAGGAACAATAACAGCAACAACAACCGGTACAACAACCTGATCAATAACCACAACTGGCACCGGAGGAACAGGCTGTTCAAGGACCACTGTTCAATCTCCACCTAACTCTGGTTAGTGCTGCTAATGCACTTGAACACACGACTATTCGCCTATCAAGAGGCAATGCTGCTCATTCACTCTCTATTCCCAAATCAAAAGCCAATATGGGTTATGAAACGCTAATCGACTACATCCGGCAATCCCCTCTGGCTAGAGCTATCACCGGTGTACCTTCACACTTATATGCTGCCTGCTTGGCACGATTTTGGTATACTGCCACCATTCCCCAGAATGTTCCATGTATTCGTGGCATGGTAACCGAAACCCTAACTTGCTCCATCACCGTTGAGGCCTTCCTCCATGCTCTTCAATTACCAGATGGACCGTTTATCAATTCACCAACCAGCGATGTATTCAGACGGGAGGTGCTAGAAATCATTGGGTTTTCTCAACCAATAGCTCATACACCTTTGAGGAAGCATATGCCACCTCTTTGGTACTAATTCTTTGGGCTGCTGACCCAGTGTATCAGCCAGAAATTAGGAAGTTTTGACCAGTGCTTAGATTTTGAGCTTAAAATTGGTCATGGTTTGTTGTTCAACGGAAACATTGTTTATGCCGGGGAAATTTATTTGAGGCTAAGGGAGATGGTGCAAGCACCTAAACGAACACATTTAATCCCCTTTCCAAGGTTCTTAAGCCTGGTTTTTGAAAATGAGCTGGGTGAAGCTTACCAGCAGATTGTTGATCAATCATACAACCTACCTCTAAAACAAGGGGGTATGCCAAAAGATGCGCCTGCTGCTCCATATACTGGTTTAACACCAGGCATGCTCGAGTATCTTGCTGCTAGGGGTGAAGCTCACCAATCGACTGCCTCTGGTGTTGCACCAGCTGAGGGGGAGGGTCCTCGGCATAAGCCAGCTACGCGTAGAAAGCAGCTAGCTACCTCAACTAGAACAGCCACCATCTCACATACTGGTAAAGCAGTAGTTGTATTAGAATCTAGTGCTCTCTGATAATAAAGAACAGCCCTAGTCTTATATACTGACTACCCAATTCTAGTATTGGAATCCATTGCTCATCTATTTCTTGGTAATAGGCAAATTCAAACGTGCAAAGGCTGTCTCCAAGCAAACCACAGGGGAGATTGCACCAGTCTCAGCTGCTGCTCCTGCAAAGGATGTGGCTATGGAACCTTGTGCGTTTCTAGACCAAACAGCAGAAAATTCTAACTTAATTGAAAACTTTTTAACTGCTGACTTGAAAAATGAAAGTGGAGTTAAAGGTATAATCTTGGCTCCCAAGCTGACTGGTTTTAAAACTAGTGTTAAGAAGAGTAGCAACTCATACTCTTCTAACCAGACACTTTCACATTTTTCTAAATTGAACTTAATACTATATCCTCTACTGACAGTACAACCAGCAGAGCACATAACTGACCTCCAAAGCAGACTTGAGCTGGGTCCTCATTGTGTTGAACCAGCTCAGGATATTGCACAGCCAATATGTTACTTGGATCATGATAAGAGTCTCACTCCTACATCATTACCAGCCAGAACTCTTACACTACCTGGGTCAACATGTGTTGCCAATGAGTCAGCAGAGTCACAACTGCACTTACAGACACCTAACTCTATCTCAATCAAAGGGCTGACTAAACCACCAGTCTGTCCCCAGAGACCAACAACAGATGCAATTGTTGAGTAAAATTTATTTGGTTCTACAGTTGTTAACATAAAATGTTCTTTTGTTTCAGTTCTTAGTAGGGTAGATGAACAGGCAGGGGGAGCAAGAAAAGGATGTTAATGTTTCTACTGATGAGCTCTCTGCTTCTGTTACTGGTGTTGGTGCTATTGATTTGCCTACTGGTGGTGCTAATAGTAGTACTGTTGTCTCTACTGATGCTGGCTCGTGGAGACAATGTGGTTGCTGGTTCCACTGTTCTTACTGATAATGAAGAGTTAGCTACTGCTGATATTTTTGCTACTCCTCCTACTGTCTCTGGTATTGCTGCTTCAACCACTGATTCTGTAGTGGTTAAGGAGATGATAATGGAACCTCTTCCTGCACTTGAAAAGGTCATTGGTAATATTGTTAAGGAGATTCTTGATATCGATGTTACTGGTTCTACCATTCCAACTGCTGTTACTGAGGAAATTACTACAGGTGGTGACCAGGATGACGTGGTGCTTATTGATGAGCTTATTGCAGTAAATGCTGCCTATTCTGCACATATTACTGGTTCTATTAGTATTCCGGATATTTCTGATCTTCAATCGAGACAATTTATTACTGTGGATCCCGCTGGTAATCTACAGGTTTCTGATTCAACACCAGATACTTTCTTTACAGGTGCTGTAGATGCTGCTTCTTCACCTACTGCACAGTCATCTACTGCTGCTACTGGTTCTACGGAACTCATTATGGATGCTGGTACCTCTGCTACTACCACTACTGATTCATCTCAGGCTACTGCTTCTATTGAGAAGAAGCCATATGTGTGCCATGTACCAGATCCTGATGAAGTTGTACCTAAATTCATCTATCGGGGAGTATTCATCACTCCCAGAGTTGCCTTGCTGGTGGATCAGCTGACTATTGATCCCCAAAGTGCTCTGGTGTTAGCCAGTAAACTACCTAGAGAAGAGCTGACAGAAATGCTGTCTCAGCTTGATCGACCAGGAAGAGAAGAGGTATATGAGAGGCTGGCCACTTTAGAATAGATTAATGAGCAGCCATACTATCACTATTTTGGTATGGCTCCAGCTGCTTCTCCATGGCCTGGTACATGGAGGCCTCTCAAGTTCATCAGAGATCCCACTACTGGTAAATTTATCATGCAAAAACTTCATGATTCGCCAGTACCTTCTGAGTCATCAGCTTCTTCCTCATCATCTTCTTCATCTGATGATGATGCTGATAAAGGTACTGGTAAGGAAGAGCTGGTCATTCATGATAATGTGACTTGGTCCAAAGATAAACCAGTGGATCTCACTGATGATGCTGATAATGATGTTGACAAGGATACCAGTGGTTCTAAACCTTCGGGTGAAGGTAAAAATGATGGTGATCATGGTGACGAGTCAGACTCTGACCTTCCACCTCCACCACCCCACGGAGGTACTCCTGTGTTAGCTGCTAGTGATCGCCCCTCCACCAGTTATACTAAGTTTAATGCTGATGAGGTGGATGCCATCTCCACTTTGGCTGTCTATAAGACATTAGCTGAAGTTACACCAGATCTACAAAACACCATCCGCTCTGCCATTGTTGATAGAATGACTGAAGCCATACAACAAGCTGGGCAAGTTACAACTTCATCCATTGAAGCCCAGCTCAAACAAGTATGTGCCTTTGCAGATCTTGCGGTGGAAGCCATTGTCAAACAACATGAAGAGGAGGAGGATTTAAAGAAGTGAATCATCTCTCACAATGAGTATACTGAGGATATTGCCCGTCTTCAAACTGATTTGGATGCTGCTAATCGCAGAATTCTCTTACTGTGACGACCCGGAAATTTCTGACCAAATTTAAACTTTATCTTTAAATGATTTAATATTC
This sequence comes from Rutidosis leptorrhynchoides, assembly GCF_046630445.1. NCBI lineage: Eukaryota > Viridiplantae > Streptophyta > Magnoliopsida > Asterales > Asteraceae > Rutidosis > Rutidosis leptorrhynchoides. Next base: position 119,621,178 of record NC_092342.1, on the reverse strand, counting down.
TCAACACGATAAGCAAAGTCTGTAATGTTGAGTCTCAAAGTTTTGGAACTATATTCATGTATTCAATTATTCTTTGACTGTTCTCGAAGATTCACGAACAACATACATAACTTAATGTGCATATATATATATATATATATATATATATATATATATATATATATATATATATATATATATATATATATATATATATATATATATATATATATATATATATATATATATATATATATATATATATATATGATTTCAAATTATTTAGTAAACGATAGTAACATTCGATTATTGATTCGATTAATATTTAGATAAGTTAACTAAAACGTCTAAGATGAACCAGTAAAACACTAATTTGCTACGGTATTTTCGAATTGCTACAGTACCCGAAAAGCTACAGTGTTTTCGAAAATCACTATTTGCTACAGTAAAAAAACTTTGCTACGGTAACTTTGCTACAGTAAACACTATTTCAAAATGAAAATGTATATGTATATACTACGAGACGATGATTTATAAAAGTAAATGACCAAAACACTCGAAAGTTTAAGATACACTTTGAGTTATATAGTTTATTGATCATTTAAGACTATATTTTAACAAAGGTACGTGTCACGAAATGTAAAGAGCGAATTTTCTCAGCGTACGAAGGGACATTCGAAACACCAGAACTGGGACATAAGTCGAGTGACGACGTACGACTTATTGGAACAAAAATTACAAATCAACTATGCACGAGAATAAAATATAATATATAATTAATTAGTTTAAATTATATTTTATATATATATATATATATATATATATATATATATATATATATATATATATATATATATATTATAAAAATATGCCGACGAGCTAGTTGCCAAAATTATGTGAGCTGGAAAAATGGGTCATGCGATCGCATGACCAATGGCCTTCAGAACCATGCGATCACATGGGGTCTGGGGACAGGCCACACCTATAAAAGCTCGATCATTTCTGCTTCTGTTTTGATTCAATTACTCCGTAAGTATTTATTTATTTTATTTATATTATTATTATTATTATTATTATTATTATTATTATTATTATTATTATTATTATTATTATTATTATTATTATTATTATTATTATTATTATTATTATTATTATTATTATTATTATTATTGTTATTAAGATTAATATTATTATTAATCTTATTATTATTAGTAGTATTAATATTATACATAAAATACTACGACGAGTTCTTGAGCGTGTCACTTTCAAAATGGGTTTTCAAGCGGGATATAGCTAAGGAAATTATGGGTAATGTTCGGGGGTATATTTATGAATCAAACCTAGTGTTTATCATCTCTGTTGCGTCTACTTACTTTCCTACAATATTGAATCACAATATTGATACGTGAGCATTCATATCTTATCTTTTGTATATTAATTATGTATCCATGTCTAGTGCTCGAGTATATATATTTATGCATGTTTGTATGCTAAATTTTGTCGTTAAACAGTTTATAATAGATCACGAATTAAATACATATATTACTGATAAAAGGTATATGATATACATGTTTTTGGAACGCTGGCAAAAAATCAATAGCTTTTCATTTAGATATCGAATAGTTTCGATGAACGGATTAAAAGATATGATCAACTGAATTATGATTGACATTAATTGAAATTGCTTTTGAATCTGCAATTGATATTTAAACAACTTGTTTGTAAGATTGATAAATTGGATTTTTGAATATTACCAGCCGAGTAAATGAATCCTTATATAAGGCACGTCTCGTTTTGTTAAACAACTGTCAAAATTGACTTTTTGAAACGACTTTGGATAACTTTTGTATGTCGATCTCGAGCATTAGGATTATGATTCACTATGACCTGACCTAGCTTGATAGACATTTATTGACCAACATATGTTCTCTAGATTGAGATCTACGATTATTTGGTAATTCGAGTTTCGGTCACATTTTGGTGAACGACTTTATATGCTGCTAAGGTGAGTTTCATTTGCTCACTTTTTAAATGCTTTTGCAATATATATTTTTGGTCTGAGAATACGTGCAATTTATTTTAAACAATGGACACAAGTACATACTAAATTCTATACTGAGTTTGAACCGAAAATCCCTTAACTTTGGTAACTAATAACTGCCGGTTATAAGAACTGGTGGGCGCGAGTAGTAATATATGGATCCATAGGGCTTGACATCCCCGTCTGTTCCAGGTATAGAAACCCTAGCCTGAACTATAAAACAGACGTATGCTATTTGAGTTTATTACACGTTGGTTTGCGTGTATTGTACATGTTGGTTGCATGTATATTAAAATAGGGGTACTTATTATAACGTTAAAGCTTAGTTACTAGGGTGCTCAATCTAGTAGAATATTTTGATAAACGTTTCAGGATGAAACAACTGAAATCTTGTGGTCCACCTTTATATACAGATTATGCGATACATTAAAACTATGAACTCACCAACCTTTATGTTGACACTTGTTAGCATGTTTATTCTTAGGTTCCCTAGAAGTCTTCCGCTGATGTTAGACAAGCTATGTGCATGGAGTCTTACATGGCATATTTTTCAAGGAAACGTTGCATTCACAAAATCATCACCATGTATCTTATTTTGACTGCATTGTCAATGGAAGTACTATTGTAAACTATTATTTACGGTGATTGTCTATATGTAGAAATCATCAGATGTCGAAAACCTTTGATTTAAATATTCATTTATGGTGTGCCTTTTCAAAAGACTGCAATGTTTACAAAACGTATCATATAGAGGTCAAATACCTCGCAATGAAATCGATGAATGACGTGTTCATCCATATGGATTTGGAGCGATCGTCACACTTTCTTAATGAGGAGAATACGGTATTGTCAGAGAGATTGGATTAGCAGGAACAACAAATGGCTACTATGATTCCTGTTTCAGCTTATGTTCAAATGGTGGAGGTAATGCAACGAATGGCTGCTCTTCAAGCTGATGTTAGACCTGATGTCCAACAAATGGCCATGGGTGTTGTTAGAAATGAAGTTCTAACTTCCAACCTCTGCCTAAGACAATATGGCGTAGATCCTGGTGCCCATCTTTCTCCTGCTGTTGCTGACTGGAACAATTTTGCTTTCTCTGTTCCTCAGTCAGATAGTGACCTTGATGCACAGGTCTCCCCTGCTCATCCTTCTGCCCCTGCTGATGACAAAAAGGGGGAGAAGAAGTCTAGAAAGAAGTCCAAAAAGAGAAAACAATCTGAGGGGGAGCATGATCATGAAAAGGCTCATAAACAGCAAAGGAGAGATGGTGATGATGGTGGTGATGGTACTGACACTAAGCCCAGCAACGCTCATACTGAAGCTGGTATACATGCAGCTGGTGAATCTCAACCCAGTGTGTCTGCCACATCAGTGGATGATATTGGTTCTGGCAGTAAGTCCAGTGACTTTTCTGAATTGGCTGTTGCTGAATCTTTTGTTGTCTCTCAAACCATTGAACGTAAATTAAAAAGAAAAATGGAGAGACATCAGAAGAGATAGCAAGAATTAGATGCTGCTTTCAACGCTAAGTTTGGGGCCTATGCTGCTCTAAAAAGACTTAAAATGGAGCATAGACGAACCCTCACTCCTGATAAGCGTGAAATTGATGATGATCTGATCAGCATTGAAGAATATAAAAGGGCTACCCTGAAAAGAAATGCTAAGTTCATGATCAAGTATGATAAAAAGAAAGCCAAGCTGTATGCTGAGCGAGTAGATAGAATAAAGAAGATGAATCCTAAAGAGATGAAAGACTATTTAGCTTCTACTCAGTCAGGAGGAGTTAGAGCTGATGTATTTATGAAATGGCTAGATGCAATGTTAGAAACCAGCTCATCTTCTTGACCAGTATCGTCTACTCAGCCAGCTACACAACAACAGCCAGCAGATGTTGATGTTCAGGGGGAGCATCTTGCTATTGTTCCCTATCTGCCACCACAAGAACCAGTATCAACACAAGAACCATTAGCTAAATCTAAGCTAATTGAAAAACAAAGGGTGAAATCTGCTCCTAGGGACAACCAGCCCCTAAGGAAAGGACCCCTATTTGAGGCCGCTGATGAAGATAATGTGGCAGTTGTGCCAGCTGATACTAATCAGTCAACTGGTACTGAAGACACAGCAAGGAGTGCTGTGAATGAAGACCCAGCCTGTAGTGTGCTGCTGGGTTAAACAATTGTTAAAGACCCAACAAAGGTGGATGTGCTGGGTGCTAAACAAGATGATGATACGGTTAATCCTGCTGACTTTACAGTCTGGGGTAGAAGAGATCACTTATTTGTTCAATCACCTATCTCTCCCCGGACCCTCACTTATTTTAACAGAACACAGGATAATCGTGTTAATCAGTTTCAAGTAAGTTCATCTGGCATAGGTGAATCAATCATGTATCCTCCATCTTCCCTAAAATGTCATGGTAAACACAGATCTTGGGAAGATGATTCAGTTGCCCGTGGTGAGCCAGATCTATTTAGAATGAATCCAGATGAAAGAGAGGCTTACAGGCTGGAGATCACTGTACCAGAATTGCTTGAGCAAATACAAGCAGCTATTAATGAAAGGATACACCAAGTTAGATTACTGCATCATCCTCTTGATCATCCATTCTACATCACTACCTTGGCTTATGGCATTGAAATTAGTGTATACTTAAATAACAGTGGTCAAAGGCTCTCTACTAATGAGGAGAAAGCTCAATTTCAAGAGGCTCGCCAGCTGGGTATGGATCTAAGGGAGTATCGTGCTGCCCTTAGAACTGAAGAGGGTAGAAAGATGATTGAAACAACAAAGTCCCTGAAAATTACTGTCGATGATTATCTGTTGGGCTTAGAAGCTGAAAGGCAAAGAAGGGAGGCTGCTGATGCTGAACTCGCAGAGAGGTTAAGGCTTCAGGAAGTAGAAGAAAAATTGGCCGCCGAGAGAAAGCAAGAGGGCGAATCCCTCAAATTAGCTAAAGCCATTGTCAAGGATTAGGATAAGGCCCTTGATGAACTAGAAGCTGCTGAGAAAGCACCTGCTATTGCTCCTATAGAAACTGCCCGAACCATAGAACTATCTGATCATTATTATAGGAGCAGGTATGGTGATGTGATGAACAGAAGATCAAATTCCAGCAAGATCATCAAAGTGCACTGAGGCTCAAAAAGAGCTTTCAATGTCAGCAGGGAGAATAATGTTCAAGAAAGGATAAATTATGATGAGTTACGATCCTTAGGATTCGGTGAATGGATGGAGATATTGGAGTACTTCATTGGTAAAGCTGAAAGTGGTATTAAAAAGACATTGAAGCCAGAACTCCAAGAGCTCTTCAACAAAGCTACAAAATTTGGGAATGCACCAGTAGTAAACGTAGAAGAAGTACTTTCTCAAAAACCTAAAGGAAATAAATCTACTGGTGAAGGCCCACAAAGAAGAGATCCCATCATTCTACCTCCTTATATCCCCGTATTTGATCCTGCTGATATACCTATCCTATTTCCTGAAGCCTGGAAAATCAAACAAGAGGAGCTATCTGAAGAGGAATTAGATAAAGATAAAGATAGATAGCCCTCTAGTGCTCAAATTGTATCCTTTGTTTATTTCATTTTTCATTATGATGTTCTTGTAATTACTGTATATACTCTGTTGTAATGAAAGTGAAATGAGTTTATCTTCAAAATCATATCAAATTATAAGATATAGATAACTCAGCAAAGATCCCAAAAATAAGCTTAAAAGGGACAAATTTACTGCCCATTTTTCATTAGGTCCCTCTGTGCTAGCTTTAGTATTTTCTTTATATGTCATAGGTTTTGTCATCATCAAATAGGGGGAGATTGTTGAGTCCCCAAAATAATTAAGGATTTAATTATTACAAAACTGTAATTTATTTGCACTAAAATGTTATGTGCAGCCAGCACAAGTTTGTTTATGTATAGACAGCAGATATTGCTGTGTCGAGTGTAGTTTGCTGCTCAGTTTACTAGCACAAGGTAGACAGTGTTCTTTAATCAGCACATGATGTGTACTCAGCAGTTCAAGAATATCAAGTGTCCCAGCAATGAAAAACCAGCACAGCTGGAATGCAGCTTCCTACACAAGACAACTATGCTCCATTATAAGCATAGTAGTTTCCCGAGTGGTCTACATCAATTGTACTATTCAACAGAAGTTAAAGACAAAGTTGAACAGAAAAGGACACGCGTCGGCGGCTGACAAGTGACCTTACAAGACCACGTGGGAATGTAGAAGTTTAACGCTTGTGTAGACATGGGTTATACTTTGTCAACACCTAGGGAAGACAACATTCTATTTGTTTAATCAAATAGTGGTTCCAAACCGAATTGGGGTGTTCCTGTAAATAGCTACCAAAGAGGAAAGAGGAGAGCATGCTCTCTGATGCAGTTGTCCCTACAAATACAGACATCCTATGTACCAGTGGACAATAGAACCATTACACGGTTAATAGGACTACTATAAATTATTGTATCCACTATTGTAACAACTAGTGGTGTGGGTTTATTTATTTAGAGTCAAAAACGTGTAATAGCTTTTAGTTTACCTCTTAGCTATATTCTAGGTAATTTGTATCAATCAACTATCATTTCGCCAAGGATAGTTGTGATTCTTTGTGATTCAATCAATAAAAAATAACCGTTGAAAATTACATGTGACTCTATTTAATTTACATGCTTGAATACTAATCGTGTTTAACTGTTAAGTTAATTAAAAGAAATTGTATTCACCCCCCCTCTACAATACTCCTGTTGTTATCAAGGGACCAACAATATCATATCATAAAGGAAACTGTTTTAGTTTCTAAATTCTGAAACCTTCGAATCTAAAAATACGAATATTTTGAAGTAGTGTTGGGAACTGAAGCATGAGTTAGTATAATATAATGACACTTGATCAACGTGATTATATTACAGTAAGTCATGCCGAGTTTCTAAATGGAACGTGATGATTCACAGATCATAACGTCATCATGTGCCATGTTACACGACTCTTATATTCTACTTAAACTCTAAACATATCAAGAAAATATTTTCTTGATGATTCGGTCTTTTTCGAGGTATTCTGGTAATTTGACAAAATCAAGACCGTGCCATTACAATTTTCTTCTTAGAACATTAACCATGTTCATTTCGAAATTCATATCTACGAATTCTAGACCATTATCCTATTAACTTCAAATCGGGAAGAGAAAACAAAAGTATGAATCTCCAAAAATATAAAAGAAATGAAGAGGGTGGATTTACAGTGAAATATCCAACAGAGCAATCAAAACAGATTATCGCATTTAACCAAAGAAGATCCTAAGTTCCTTAATTACCGAAGAACCAAATCCTATTACAAAGATTTTCTCTAAAATCACTTGAATTCCGGAAATCAACCGTGACTACGTCATCGGTTAAGTCGAACCTGCATTTACTCATTTCACTCTTTTGTGATAACTTCACTCGTACACTTCATATAAACAAATTGTTTTATCCATATTACATCATGATGATAAAACTCTAATTTTCAGCTCGTATGCGTCATGAAAACATACTTATTGTCAGCCATGACCATCCCAATCAAATTTTCTTTAACGGGTAGGTACTGTGACGATCCGGAAATTTCTGACCAAATTTAAACTTAATCTTTATATGATTTCGACACGATAAATAAAGTCTGTAATGTTGGGTCTCAAAAATTTTAAACTGTGTTCATGTATTCAATTAACCTTCAACTGTTTCCGACGATTCACGAACAATTAATTGTAAATAGATATGTATGTGTGTGTGTGTATATATATATATATATATATATATATATATATATATATATATAAATAATAATTTGAAATATAATTAGAAGTATTATATGTTGTTATTATTAAAATTAATAAAATAAAAATAGGATATCATAATAATTATTATTTAAAAACATATCTATATATAAATAAAAATATATTAAAAATAAATATTAAATAATTGTAATACTCGTTTGATGTTTCGATAGATATTAAACAAGTTAAAAACGAATTCATGATGAAATAAAGATAAACGTTGATCCCTAATTAAGTTATATAAAAATTTAGGATTTACTAAAAATATTTTTTTACTTTGATGAGTTGAGTTTTAATACTCCGTACAGATTACTTGAAATTAAAAATAAGATAATTGACGAACCTTTTGATCACATGTTTCATTTTTAATGACTTAATTAAATAAATGGACTTAATTTTAATATAGGATTTTTCTGAGTTAAATTTTATCCGCCACGGCTTATGAAAGGAGCACGAATTTCAGTCCATAAATGAAATAGTAAACGACGGCTAATATTATCGCACGTTATTATGTTAAATTATATTATAATTATTATTATATTATTAATATATATATTTTTGTTTCCAATTAGTTGAACTTTATGTTCGTGATTGAACGCCATTAATTGAATGTGCACTGTGTTATTTTGTCTGATACTGTGTCCTTTTGTTTTATATATCCACAAATAGATTCTAAAAATATACATGTAACTCCATACCCCATATTACATATAGATATATATACTAGAGATAAATCATCATCTTGTTGTGATCACCATCTCCACCATCTCTCTCATTATCTCTTTCTATTATCTTCTTCGTGAACCTACACCATCTTCAACCTCTAATATCACCACGTCACCGCCTCAATCCACCATCACCACGAAAGCTAATCGAAGATCAACACTACTCACCCACTTTAATTAACCTACTGCCCAAACGTTTCTATTTATGCTTCACTTTCCAACTGTAACCGACACCACTACCTTCCACCTACACACCACAGTCACCACCAGGACTATCACCTTAAAACTGTCACCCATGTCAAATTATGTTGTTCAAAAATCAACCACAGATAACCACCTTTTTATTCCTAACTAATCATAATATTCAAAACCATCTCCTTGATCACCATCTTCAACTGAAACTGAACCCATCACCATCATGTTCCCATTTATGTTTCAAGTTCAATCGAAAATCATCATCATCACCTTCATCCCCAACTGTCACCGCCGATTGCCAACCTTCCTCACCGCCATACTACCATCATTCGAACACTTCTATGTTCGTTAAACCTGCTACTGTTATAGCTTCTTCTTCTCCTTCCACCAACGAGAACAGCCTGCTATTCCATCTGTTTCAGCCTGCAACTCAGACTAGGTGTAGTAACCCGAACTTTTCCATGTTTATATATATTAAATGAAATTGATATTTACATGATTAAGTGTTTCCAATATGTTAAGCAATCAAACTTGCTAAGACTTGATTAATTGAAATTGGTTTTATATAGACAATTGACCACCCAAGTTGACCGGTGATTCACGAACGTTAAAACTTGTAAAAAATATATGATGTCATATATATGGATATATATATAGTTAACATGATATTATGATAAGTAAACATATCATTAAGTATATTAATAATGAACTACATATGTAAAAACAAGACTACTAACTTAATGATTTCGAGACGAGACATATATGTAACAATTATCGTTGTAACAATATTTAACTGTATATATATATCATACTAAGATATACTAATATATCATAATATCATGATAATGTAATAATTTAACATCTCTTTAGATATAATAAACAATGGGTTAACAACATTTAACAAGATCGTTAACCTAAAGGTTTCAAAACAACACTTACATGTAACGACTAACGATGACTTAACGACTCAGTTAAAATGTATATACATGTAGTATTTTAATATGTATTCATACACTTTTGAAAGACTTCAAGACACTTATCAAAGTACTTCTACTTAACAAAAATGCTTACAATTACATCCTCATTCATTTTCATCAACAATTCTACTCGTATGCACTCGTATTTGTACTCGTACAATACACAGCTTCGAAATGTATTTAATATTGGTATATACACTCCAATGATCAGCTCTTAGCAGCCCATGTGAGTCACCTAACCATGTGGGAACCATCATTTAACATCTAGCATGAAATATCTCACAAAATAACAAACTAATGGAGCCTATGTGATGTACCATAATTCACGTGAGAATGGGTGTACACAAACACTTTCATTTTGCAACTTACATGCATCAAACTACTCTCTCTCAAGTATTCTTCCTTTGTTATAAGTGTTCTTCATCATCTTCATCAAAATCTAGCTCAATCTAGTTCATAAATCCATACATAAACCAAACTACAAAACAACTACTCAAGAACACACCAACAACGCTTCCAAGTTTGCTAGCTTACTTTCAATCTTGAAAATCCATTTCAAGTGATCATCCAACCTAAAGAAATCTTTCTTATTTACAGTAAGATATCTCTCTAATACAAGGTAGTACTCATATTCAAACTTTGATTCAATTTCTATAACTATAACAATCTTATTTCGAGTGGAAATCTTACTTGAACTTGTTTTCGTGTCATGATTTTGCTTCAAGAACTTTCAAGCCATCCAAGGATTCTTTGAAGCTAGATCTATATTTTTCATTTCCAGTAGGTTTATCCACAAAACTTGAGGTAGTAATGATGTTCATAACATCATTCGAATCATATATATAAAACTATCTCATTCAGAGGTTTAAACTTGTAATCACTAGAACATAGTTTAGTTAATTCTAAACTTGTTCGCAAACAAAAGTTAATCCTTCTAACTTGACTTTTAAAATCAACTAGACACATGTTCTATATCTATATGATATGCTAACTTAATGATTTAAAACCTGAAAACACGAAAAACACCGTAAAACCGGATATACGCCGTCGTAGTAACACCGCGGGCTGTTTTGGGTTAGTTAATTAAAAACTATGATAAACTTTTATTTAAAAGTTGTTATTCTGGGAAAATGATTTTTCTTATGAACATGAAACTATATCCAAAAATCATGGTTAAACTCAAAGTGAAATTATGTTTTCCAAAATGGTCATCTAGACGTCGTTCTTTCGACTGAAATGACTACCTTTACAAAAATGACTTGTAACCTATATTTCTGACTATAAAATTATAAATTTTCTGTTTAGATTCATAAACTTAAGTTCAATATGAAACCATAGCAACTTGAATCATTCAAAACGGATTTGAAACGAAGAAGTTATGGGTAAAACAAGATTGGATAATTTTTCTTGTTGTAGCTACGTGAAAATTGGTAACAAATCTATATTAATCATATCCTAGCTAACTCATATTGTATTATACATATATTCTAATATATTATGTAATCTTGGGATACCATAGACACGTATGCAAATGTTTTGACATATCATATCGACCCATGTATATATATTATTTGGAACAACCATAGACACTCTATATGCAGTAATGTTGGAGTTAGCTATACAGGGTTGAGGTTGATTCTAAAAATATATATACTTTGAGTTGTGATCTAGCCTGAGACGTATATACACTGGGTCGTGGATTGATTCAAGATATATATATCGATTTATTTCTGTACATCTAACTATGGACAACTAGTTGTAGGTTACTAACGAGGACAGCTGACTTAATAAACTTAAAACATTAAAATGTATTAAAAATATTGTAATTTTATTTTGAAAATACTTTGATATATATGTACATATTTGTTATAGGTTCGTGAATCAATCAGTGGCCAAGTATTACTTCCCGATGAAGTAAAAATCTGTGAAAGTGAGTTATAGTCCCACTTTTAAAATCTATTATTTTTGGGATGAGAATACATGCAGCTTTATAAATGTTTTACAAAATAGACACAAGTACATGAAACTACTTTCTATGGTTGAACGATCGAAGCTGAATATGCCCCTTTTTACTTGGTAACCTAAGAATTAGTAAACCAGTCTACTAATTGACGCGAATCCTAAAGATAGATCTATTGGGCCCAACAAACCCCATCCGTTGTAGCGGATGCTTTAGTACTTCGATGTTGTTTTATCATGTCCGATGGATGTCCCGGAATGATAGGGGATATTCTTATATGCATCTTGTTAATGTCGGTTACCAGGTGTTCAAACCATATGAATGATTTTTATCTCTATGAATGGGATGTATATTGAAATATGAAATCTTATGGTCTATTATTACGATTTGATAAATATATTGGTTAAACCTATAATTCACCAACATTTTTGTTCTCAGGTGATTATTAAGAGCTTCCGCTGTTGCATACTAAAATATGGACAAGATTTGGTGTCAGCATGTTTGTATAATATTGTTAAAACTGCATTCGAGATTTATTTTGTTGTAACATATTAATATTGTAAACCAATATGTATTGGTAGTGTGTAAGTGTGATATTTTTAGATTATCATTTCTGGATAATCTAGGTGGTGTCCTTTTAACCTTGTCGATAAAATAAAGGTTATGGTTTGTTTTTAAAAAACGAATGCAGTCTTTGAAAAACGTCTTATATAGAGGTCAAAACCTCGCAACAAAATTAATTAATATGGAACGTTTATAATCAATATGAACGGGACATTTCACTAGGTACCCTTAAAATGTTGTTACCAACGTGTTTCTGTTACAGGTTTAGCCACCATCAATCGTTATTTTTTTTATCTTTATCTCCCTCATCCTACCTATCTCTCTCCAATGATTTTGTTTTAAAAACTAATCATCACCGAACCCTTATGCTTCTCCTGTCAATCGATATTGTATGTTTTTTGGTTCGATTGGACTCCACCACCGTCGAATAATTTTTTTTGCTGTGTTCCTTCTGTTCCAAACAGTAACTCATAAAGACGAGGATGAATAGTGGTTATGATGAAGATGAATGTTAGATGAGTGAGAATGATGATAAGAAAGATGGCGAGTAAAAAGGATAGGATAATGATTAAGATGATGATGCATAACAATAATGATAAAGATGATGTACGTGACCTTACTTTCCTTCTATTTTGTTCCAATCACAGACCATCGAACCCCACTTCCAGCTCATAATGTGTTTCCTGTTGAACTCAAGTGGAACGGTTGATTTTTTTTTTCTTTCTCTTCCCTGGACCGAATCACAACAAAACCTGATATAATTAACATGGGCTAAAATCCATTTCCTTTTTCTGATGGGTCGTGGACCTGTATATCTATATGGGGCCGAGATATATTTCTGTTGGGCCATGACAAAAACATAATTGTTTTCTATTGTAATCCAAGCCCAACCTCCTGATTTCTGCAAACGATCCTCCTGCTATTATTCAAAACGTTTTCTTCTATTTTCTTCTTCTTCGGATATAGATAACGATGATAACATTTTTGATGAACATGATCGTGATTGATTAGAGGGTGTAAGGAATAAATATGATTATGATATGAAGATGAGTACGTTACTTGTTTTGTTATGTCATAGGCATCTCCAAAATCATTAACTTTAACCAACAACAACCCTTTCAATTGTTACTTGATCCTGTCTCTAGCTTTCGCTTGTTCTGTGTAATAAAAGATGTTACACTTGAGCATCAGTAGATACAATAAGCAATACCAACCACTCCCTCATTCCGATCTTTTTCTTCATTCACCAACCCGAAGTGAAAGATGAATCTTAAAATTTAAATCATGTTATGATAAGTTTACAATTATGATGATGAAATGCTATACGAGTAACAAGATGATGGTGGTAACGTGAAGGGAATGATGATGATAACAAGGATGGTGGTGTACGAACAGGAAGAAATCGATGATCGTGTTATGATAATTGATTCATGATTTTATGTATTAATGATAATGATTCGAATGAAAAGATGAACGAGATCGATTATAGTAATGGTGATGGTGAGCCTGTGTATGATTTCATGATAATGATGATAATGAACTTTTGAGGAAGATGATACCAGTTTCGTATATGTTAATTATTTAACTGCGCGAGCTATTACAAGAATTGTCTAATGGTTCAACGCTTAGGGACATTTTTGTTTTAGCGAGAGGTTGCGAGTTCGAGCCCGGGCAGTGGCGTTTTATTTTTAAAAGCTCTTTTCTTCAAAGGTTGTACTCTTTTATTATTATTATTATTATTATTATTATTATTATTATTATTATTATTATTATTATTATTATTATTACTATTATTATTATTATTAGAAAAATTATCATCTATAATAACATTATTACAAAATTTGTCATTTTTATCATTATTAATATTATTATTGTTATCATTATTGTAGTATTACTATAATTATTATTTTAACAAAGAAATAATACTTTTATAAAAATAACGTTAAAACATATAACCTAACTACATTGATATTTTATATTAAGTACTTATAAAAATAAATATAGTTAATTAATTAATGAAACATATAATTCATTAAAATAACAAATATATCGCTAATACTAATAGTAAATAAATTTGTTCGATTACAATGTGTTAATATATATAATTGATATAGGTTCGTGAATCCGAGGCCAACCTTGCATTGTTCAGTTCCGTCGTATGCATATTTTTACTACAAAATATCGTATCGTGAGTTTCATTTGCTCCCTTTTTAAATACTTTTGCAATATATATTTTTGGGACTGAGAATACATGCGTTGTTTTTATAAATGCTTTACGAAATAGACACAAGTAATCGAAACTACATTCTATGGTTGGATTATCGAATCGAATATCACCCTTTTAGCTTGGTAGCCTAAGAATTAGTGAACAGACACCCTAATTGATGCGAATCCTAAAGGTAGATCTACGGGCACTAACTCCCCCCATACTATAAAATGGTATGCTTTAGTACTTCGAGTTTATATTATACAGATGGATTTCTGTTTTGGGGATATTCTATATGCATTATGTTAATGTCGGTTACCAGGTGTTCAATCCATATGAATGATTTTTAAACATTTGCGAGTGTATGATTATTGAATAAAGGAAATCTTGTGGTCTATTAATATTATGGAAATGATTGATTATAATAAACTAATGAACTCACCAATCTTTTGGTTGACACTTTAAAGCATGTTTATTCTCAGGTATGAAAGAAATTTTCTGATGTGCATTAGCTCATTTTAAAGATATTACTTGGAGTCATTCATGGCATATTTCAAAAGACGTTGCATTCAAGTCGTTGAGTTCAATAGATATTATTATTAAGTAAATGACAGATTAGATCATTTATAGGTTGGATATTATGAAATGGTATGCATGCCTGTCAACTTTAGATATAATGAAAGTTTGTCTTTAAAAATGAATGCAATGTTTGTAAAATGTATCATATAGAGGTCAAATACCTCGCGATGTAATTATATGTTATTGTATTCGTCCTTATAGATTAGGACGGGTCGCTTCACAACGTAGGTGGATGGATGTGGTAAAAGATTATGATTGTGAGATACTTTATCATCCGAGTAAGGCAAATGTGGTCGCGGATGCGTTAAGTCAGAAGAGTCAACATCCGGCGATACGAGTAAGATCGTTACGCATGATTATTACTAACGATTTTCTTGTAAAGCTTAGCGAGACTCAAATAGAAGCTTTTGTTAACAATAAGCATGAGGAACGAATCGTGGGACAAACGGAGTCTATTACTTTAGGTCCGCATGGTTTGTTGTCTTTTTAAGGACGAGTGTGGGTGCCTAGAATGGGAGATTTCCGACGAGTGCTACTTGATGAAGCACATAAGTCAAAGTATTTCATTCACTCGGGCGCGACGAAAATGTATCTTGATTTGAGGAAAGAGTATTGGTGGCCGGGCATGAAACGTGATGTTGTTAAATATGTTGAATAATGCGTCACGTGTTTGCAAGTTAAGGACGAACACCAAAAGTCGTATGGTAAGTTACAACCGTTAGAAATTCTGAGGTGGAAATGGGAGCACATTACCATGGATTTCATCACAAAGTTACCAAAGATGGCAAGAACCCAATTTGACTCGATTTAGGTAATAGTTAATTGATTGATGAAAAGTGCCTTGTTTCTTCCCATTCGGGAAGCGATATCATCGGAGACTTTGGCTAAGTTATTTATCAAGGAAGTGATATCAAGGCATGGGGTTCCTATATCTATTATTTCGGATCGAGATACTCGTTTCACATCTCGGTTTAGGAAAAAGTTTCATGAAGATATGGGTACACAATTGAAATTGAGCACGGTGTACCATCCTCAAACGGACGGTCAAACCGAACGTACGAATCAAACTTTGGAGGATATGTTACGGGCGTGTATTATCGATTTCGGTGGTAGTTGGGATGAGCACTTACCGTTGGTGGAATTCTCGTAAAATAATAGTTATCATACTAGTAGTAGGTGTCGAACCCCGATTTGTTGGGGTGAAGTGGGTCAAAGAGAAATCGGGAGTACCGATTTGGTTTTAGAGACGAATAGCAAGATCGATATGATTCGAGCTCATTTGAAAAAGGCCCAAGATAGACAAAAAGCGTATGCCGATAAATGAAGGTGACCGATTGAGTTTCAAGAGGGTGACATGGTGATGCTTAAAGTTTCGCCATGGAAGGATGTTATTCGGTTTCAAAAACGAGGGAAGTTAGCTCCTCGGTTTATTGGGCCATTCAAGATTTTAGCTTGCGTTGGTGAAGTTGCGTATCGTTTGAAATTACCCGAAGAGCTTGCGAGGATTCATAATACATTTCATGTTTCCCATCTCCGTAAGTGTCTTGCGGATGATTCATCATGGTGTCATTAGACGAGATTGAGCTAAACAACAAGTTAGAGTATATTGAGGAACCGATTACTATACTCGATGAAAAGGTGAAAATATTGAGGAATAAAGAGGTGAGAACTTTTAAAGTTCAATGGAGTCGTAGTATAGGTACTAAGTTTGCTTGGGAGCCTGAAGAGTTTGTTTTAGTATATCTTCCTGCTTGTCATGCGGCTTGGATCGCGAGGTCGCAATCCGGTTCAAGTGGGGGAGAGTTGTAAGATCCTGTTTTCCCAGATGGTTGGAATGTCGTCCAAAATGGTGGGACGCCATCCCAGTGTGAAGGGCTGGACACCATCCAGTATCCTGGACGCCGTCCAGATGAACTGGCGGGCCAGCTATTTTGTTTTTAGATATTTAAAATGGGTATTTTGGTAATTTCACATGGGAGACGACTTAAAGGTCCCAAGATCAATTTGGTGAGCCTCATTACTTCATTTTCAACTACTCTTTCATTTCCACTTCAAGTTTAGAGAGAGAGGAGGTTTTTAGATTGACAAAGCTCAATCTAAGGAGGAAGAAGCTTGTTTCGGGTTAAAGCTCGAGTGTTAAAGTTGTTCATCTAGTCCCTAGCTACGTTTTGATTGTAGCGGTAAGTCTTAACCTTGATTTCCTTGTTTTAATTGTTTAAGGGTTAGGGTTTGGGTTAGTAATGAACATAAAACCCAATTGTTAGTGTTTTGGGGGGTTTTGGGGTAAGTTTGGGTCATGAGGACTCAAAGATGACTAACCTAGGGTTTTGAAATGTTTAATTGTGCATATGGGTCTTAAATGTTAGTAAATCACTAGCACACTTAGTGGTTAAAGTGAATGGGTGTATATGGGTATGATAGTGATCCAAATGAGTGTGTTAACCTTGAAATGGGTCAAATGAGGCTTTGATTACCTAAGTGGGTTAATGGGTGTGAAATGAGATGACCTTGTGTTAAAAGGTGAATTAAGACCATAATCGAATTGTTGGTAAGAGTTTGACATAATCCCGACCTAGTGTTAGAATGAGTGGTGCAAATGGGTCACGTTTGTACCATGGGCCAAAGGCACTTGTATGGCGAATAAGTTGGTTGACCAACTTGAATGAATAATTAATATATGTACTTAATGTATTAGGTACGTTTCTTTGAGGCATACGGAAGTGTTTAATCATCACCGACGTGTAAGGTGAGTGGAATAATTATGCGTGTATGTATATAATGTATCTATTTGTGTAGCGTCGAATGTGGAATTGTCGCGGTGTTCAAGACACCACATTCTACGTAACGAGTAGAATTGTCGCGGTGTTTAAGACACCACTCATCGATTTGATTGACATGTGGAATAGTCGCAGTGTTTAAGACAACACATTGTCATGGGAGTGGAATTGTTGCGGTGTTCAAGACACCACTCATTGGTTTGATTGACATGTGGAATTTTTGCGGTGTTCAAGACACCACATTGTCATGAGGGTGAGATTGTCGCGGTGTTCAAGACATCACCCGAGGGATTAGTGATTACGCGTCGTATGTAAACTAATGGATGTTATGAACTCCGATGGTCTCTAGCGAGTACTGTTCCCTTGTACGATTGGTTAACCATGGTTGTGTGAATTTCGTATTAGCATATTTAATTGTGAATTATATGCTTTTGGTGTCGCTAGCTTATTATGAATTGCGGATATTGGTTTATACATAATGTTTGCATAGTTGTCGAATTGCTAGCTTGTATGCAGTATTGTGTAAGTGATTGCAAGTAAGTAGGTTATATATGTATATGTATAATTATTGCATTCACTAAGCTTTAGCTTACCCTCTCGTTGTTTACCTTTTTAGGCTCCGGCGTGGACAAGGGCAAAGGTATCCGTTTGGAATAGTAGTGGCTCTCGGGGGTTTAGCTTTTTGGAAGTTCGGCCAAGATTTGGGTAGTTTAACCCCAAACACCATGCTCTAGAGTCGTTTGGAAATTAAACTAGTACGGTCGAAACTTGTATTTTTGAACGAAACTCGTAAAACGGCCGATGTGGGCCCGATGTTGTAAAACTTGATTTTATTGTGGAAATCTCTTAGTTTAACTTATTATGACATGTTGTGAAAAGGTTTTCATTTAAAAGTGTTGGGAAGCGGGTTTTCCGCTCATGTAAGTTGGACCCCGGAGACAGCAGACTGTAGTTCATTTGGACGCCGTCCAGATCTTCTGGACGCCGTCTAAGGCTTCTTTACTGGACGCCATCCAGAAGTCTGGACGCCGTCCAGATGTATTGAAACAGAATTTTTTTTAGTGTGTTTTTGAGATAACGAAGTCGGGTCGTTACAAGGGTCCACAATTCAACATTTTGTAAGAAATATGTGACGCCCCGTATAAAACCATCGTGTACGATTCGTCAACAACAGGATCATTACACGGTCGAACACTATATGCTATTTGAAAACCAGTTTTGCATTCATAAAAAGATAGCGTTTACAAAAGATAACGTGACACAAAGGTCGTTACAAAGTCATTATTTGAAAATAACATAAGTTACGAATGCAAGATAAAAGTTTCATGATTGAGACGTCTCTAAGTAATGCAGCGGAATTCTAGCACAGCAGGTCCTTAACAGCAAGTCTAAATACCAAGACAGCAAACCTCTAAGCACCTGAGAAAACATGCTTAAAAACGTCAACAATAATGTTGGTCAGCTATAGTTTAAGTTGTAACAGTAATGTAAGGTAGGCCACGAGATTTCAGTGTTTCAAAACAGTATGAAAAGTATATGTTTAACCGTGGGCACTTGGTAACTAACTTAACATTTATAACCCCCTAAAAGTACACTTGGCGAGTGCTTATGATTACGAAGTATTAAACACCCGTTAAATGCTAGCGCGACTAGCCCGAGTGGGGATGTCAAACCCTATGGATCCATATCTAAGATTCGCGTTCACCGGTTCAAAAACCAATGACTAAACGTTACCGAGCTAAGGGAAAAGTTTATGCCGTTGTATAACCCACACATATATAAAGTTTAAGTACTCGTGCCTAGTATGTAAAACGTAAAAAGCGCATGTATTCTCAGTCCCAAAATAGTTAAAGTAAAAAGAGATGCTATAACTCACAGTGATAAGAGCGGTAAAGTCGATAATGAAAGTATGCAAGTAGTAAGTCGGTCCGAAAGGTCGTCAACCGAAGTCAAAGGTTACTAGGTCAGTATGTTATACTCATAAGTTCTAATAGTGCATAAAATAAGTTTAAGTGTCATCATCATCATCATCATCATCATCATTCATCATTGTAAAAGTTAAGTAAGTTTAACAAGTATAGAGGTCGAAACAATAGGCTGACTTTGATCAGCTGCTACAGCCTCTACGTAAATCGAAAAGATGCGTAATCAGTGGCCATGGCTCCGTATGGGAGTCCTCTAGTTTCTAACCAATTTCCAGAACCAAACTAGTCTTCTTTTGACCGTGGTGATGGTTTAAGTACGAGTAGGTCAGAAATTTCAGCACAACGTTAATAGGGTGTAGTGACTTTCGGAAGGCCATAAATCCTAAACTGTAACTCGGATTAAGACAAGGTCTAAACGGAAAATCATATAATTAAACCAAACTAACTGAAAATCAACTTTCCAGTAGCCCAGGTGGTCTTATCAGACCCCGAAAATAGTAAGCAAAGTGCTCCGGTGGGGTTCTTAGTGCTTGATGCTCATCACGGTTCTCATCCTTGATGCTTGTAGCTTCAAGTGTACAACTCGTTGATGGGTTAGCATCACCTTGACCAAGATTCTACCATCAACACACAATATGTTAAGACCAAGTAAGAACATAACTCATTTAAGAGTCTTAGATGGATGATGAACCAAGGTTACATCATATCCTTAGTCTTAACACAATTACAAGTTACATTTACAATTAAAGCTACAAAATTTACTTCAATCAAGCAAGTATGAACATAATCTAAGTCAAATGAAGTGATGGAACCCTAAGCTAGAGAGCTTGGATCCTTTTCACACAAGTTACAAGATTACAAAGCTAGAAAGCTTGAACCTTTGGTGTTCTTGAAGACCTTGAAGCATAAAGCTTAAATCTTTAAGTTACATGAAGACTATGAACACAAGTTTTGATCTTTATAACAAAGTAATGAGATCATAAGTTAGAAAGCTTAGATTCAACAAAAGATATGAAGATTTAAGCTAGAAAGCTTGCATTTTGGTTGTTCTTGAAGATCTTGAAGCATAAAGCTTGGATCTTTAAGTTACATGAAGATTACAAACACAAGTTCGAATATTTATAAATAAATAACAAGATTAAAGCTAAAAAGATTTAGATCTACAAAGTAGGTGAAGATTCAAAGCTAGAAAGCTTGAATCTTCCATGTTCTTGAAGGATTCAAATTCAAGTTTGAATCTACAAGATGTAATCAAGATCAAAGCTAAAAGCTAGACCCTTTAATGATGATGATGAACACGTGAATGATGAAGGAGGAAGAAGAAGAAATATCAAAACTTACAAGTTTTAGAATGAGAAAGACTAGAGAGGAAATAAGAGAGTAAGTGTGTGTGAAATATAAATGAGAGCAAGTGTAAAATGGATTGAATAAGGCTTGTATTTATAGGTGAATGAGGTGAGGGGAGGGGGTATGTGGCCGTGATTTTCATGGGGGGACAAGGGGGACAAACTTTTGCTTTTTGGTTAATGGTTGTCTAAATTTGGTGCTTATGTTAGGATCTCATGCAACATTAAGGATAATACATGACATAAATGCTAGTATGTTCCCTCTAATAAATGGGCATTTGTCTTACATATTAATGGGTCACTAGCTATTAATAATTGGGCTAATTAAATAATCCACTAACTAGTGTAGGGTGGGCTAAGGCCCAACAAGGTAGTAAGTCCAACAAGACTAACTAGTAAGCATAAGTAAATTACTACGCGTAATTAAGCATCCAAAAACCCAAGTAATTATTATTATGAAATAATAATTAAGATTTCGTAGTCATAATATTCTGATTACGATAAAATTTAAACGTGTACGCAGTACGCAGTTTGTTCGTAACGTCAAGTGACACTAACGGTCATAAAGGCTTCCGGTGATCAAGTTAAGTATCCTACGTACTTAAAGGCACGTTTTAACACATAAATGAAAGTAAGCCATGTGTATAAAGATTCCAGAGTATAAAGTAGCACAGTACGCACAAATACGCAGTTTCGCAAAAACACAAGGCACAAAAACAAGTCGAAAAAGTCGGGTCGTTACAAAATACCTGAGGGCATTTTTGACAAAAATTTTACCCCAGCGAGTCCAATTACATCTGTTAGATTTGATCATCTCCTCGAACACTTGAATATCGATCGAGAGACAGCCGCAGACCAGATTAAACAGCTTGGTCACGCGGTCCCTGAAGATATTCGTGCTGAGCTGCAGAAAGTTGATGATGAAACAATGGAAAGTGCTAGGGTGCATAACTTATACTCTGCAGTTTGCTTTTTAGTCAACGATATTCAACGCAGAGATAGCTTAATTGCTGACCTTGAAAGTCAAAATAACGCGGCCAAACAAGCGAACAAGAAAGCCTCTCGTCTTGAGAAAGAGAATGTGAAGCTGAAGAAAGAGCTTGGAGCTGCGCAAACCGCGCTTAAATCAGCCGAAGCTCAAGTAACTACACTTATTACCGCCGCAGAGTCTCAAAAGCAACTCGCAACCACAGATGATCAATTCAAGCAACTTATTGCATACCTGCCTGACCTTGGCCACAAGATTATGGACTCCAAGCCAGTTTCTGAAAAGTTCCAAGCATATCTTAACGCGGTTAGACTCCGCGAACGCTGTGAATTTTTAGCGTTAATATCAACTGCGTATGGTATTGGCGCCCCATACCCAGAAGTTATTGAAAATGAGGTATGCGACATAGAGATTGCCAATGACGTTTACACAGAAACCAGCAAAGCAATAGAACATATTGACATTCCGGATCTTATCGCGTTTAGCCAACAAGAAAATGTCAGCTTTAAGGATGTTGTAGAATTGAAACTGTAAATTTGTAGTCATTCCGCAATTAAGTTTGCGTTTTATTTTGTAACACATAACCGCACTATTACGCGGTTTTATCAATAGTAAAATTTTTATATCAGTTGCAACTGTTTACTTTTATAGCGCTTAAGTACTTTATTAATATTCATAATTACTTGCGTTCCCCTTTGCAATTTCATTACTTATTATTGGGCACACAATGAGCAATTACTTTATGCGAAACAACATGTATGCGCGTGCAACATGCACATTATGAATCTTCTAAGTCCGCCGAAACGATCCTTAGGCAAATATGTGTTTTATACGAAGCATCCAAGTATTGCCAAGTTAAATACTTTGGGAAAATTACAAATATCCATCTTTTCGCATACACCTTTCAATTATTTATATGAAACAACAAGTGGGCTTTACCATCACTTACATTTTCTATCATCATTCTATTTCGCACAAGGCAACGAATGCGATTTTGCAATGACTATCAGCTTAAACATCATTATTTTCATAAGATCAATTTCATCATGAATGTTAATATAATTCTGCATTAAGTGGGCTTTTCCATCACTTTATGCTATATTTATTAAAAATTTTCCTTGGTTTATGAAACTTGCACGCATAACTTGTCAAATTATATATGCGCTACTATCACAGTTTACGCAATCATAATTTTACTCGCATATAATGATACCTTGACAGAAACTAAAACACTTTCTTTATTTATTCACATTTTTTTGTTTTTAAAAAACAACATACACTGGCTAAATACATTTGCCATATCCATTTCTAAACAATAATATCTGCGTCAACTTCCGTACTACCCACATTCGCATTACATCATCTTATCTTAACTTCATACTTCTCTAGAAAGATCATTTAAGCATCATCAGTTCCATATTTGCAACTACAACATGGCCTTCTGTTCCAATATTTTCATCCACCATTATAGATGCACATAATGATTCTGAAACCGCAGATGTGACCGTTGCAATGCCTTTAGAAGTTGCAAACTTTACCATACCATGGATTGGTGAGGAAACAATCCCCAGCTTACATACAGCTGTGCGTCCTAGAAGAATATTATAACGCGACATAGTATTCATGACATACAGATTTAACAAAGCTTTACGCATAAGCATTACATTTTGTTCATCCATGATTTCAATCTCTAACTCCAATTGCCCTATAGGCCATGCAGATTCTCCTGAAAAACCCGATAAAGACATCCCGGTTGACTTAAGCTTGGATTGAATATCCTTTGGCAGCTTGCGGAAACACTGATTGTACATAACATCAACACTACTACCAGTGTTGACATGGACTTTCATCATTTGAATACCAACTTCCGCAATCCTGCATGATATCACAATTGGCTCCTCTAAAAATCCGCAATCTTTTTCTGATGTGAAAGTTATAGGATCAAGCTGCCATTTCTCATAAGTTTCAACAAGTTTCTGCTTTTGCTCATTACCATTAACAGTCACCATGTTGATTACTTGAATTTGTTGCAAACTTTCCTTTTTGCCCACCACCTTTGCACCTAGGTGTTTGACCGCGGGCGCTTTGCGTTCTTGTTGCACCACCGTATTGACATTTGGTGTTTTTGGAGTAGATACCAATGCGGGTACCACTATTGCATCTGTTGTGCTTGTTTCCTTGTTAAGTAAGATATGATTCAATTTCCCTTGCTCAACCGCATCTGCAATTAGTTCAACAAGGTCGCGACATTTATTTGTATCATGCCCATAATCATCATGAAAGATACAAAATTTAAATTTGTCACGCCTATTATTATCACTCGACTCCGGAGGATCTGGAAATGCCTTAGCAATACGCTCTTGCAAAAGTATTTGTTTTGGCGTTTTTGATAATGTTTGAATTACAGCAAAGGAATCATTATTCCACTTTCGCGTGTAATTCCTGTCTCGGTTGTTATAGCCTTGATTACTACCATTGTTGCGCTGCCGATCATTGCGCCAATTTCCACCATTATTATTCCTTCGTTGCTGTCCAGATCAGCGGTTGTAATCACGATGTCCATAACCGTTACCATCACGGTATGTGTCATTATCATCGCGCCAATTCCTGTCTTTGCCCCACGCACAATTTTGCACTATATTGTTGTCCTCACCACAGCGAATATAGTCATATGTTTCTTGCATGACTTTGACAAAATTACGCGGTACATCTCTTCGCAAATTCCGCACAAGCGTTGGGTACCTCTGCGGATTTATCGCATGCACAAACCCAGAAATTTTCTGATCTTCATTGAGATTTGGGATTTTCTGGCACTCATAAATGTATCTTGTCAATAAAACTTCCCAATGTTTCTTTGAAGCCTTGTTTAATATCATGGCACTCAATGTGCGTCTTTTTCTGCGGAAGCAAATTTTGAAACTACAAAAGAAATTTTTCTCTCAAATCAACAAACCCCACAATGCTTCTTGCGCTTAGATTATGGAACCATTCACGCGCTAAGCCTTGCAGCACCACTGAAAATACGCGGCACGTAACCGGCTCATCCCAATTATACGTGCTTACAACCCTTTCAAATCTTTGCAAAAAATCAAGTGGATCTGTTAACCCCGAATATACACCCAGAGTTGCAGGTACAATGGGTGGTGTAGTAATCGGGTAATCAGATATATGCTCTACAAATTTGTCTATTGCGGATGTTATTTCAGCTG
This sequence comes from Rutidosis leptorrhynchoides, assembly GCF_046630445.1. Lineage (NCBI taxonomy): Eukaryota > Viridiplantae > Streptophyta > Magnoliopsida > Asterales > Asteraceae > Rutidosis > Rutidosis leptorrhynchoides. Next base: position 119,595,892 of record NC_092342.1, on the reverse strand, counting down.
CTTTCTTCGGTCGCGTTTCTTTATTTTTCGCGCAGTACTTTTCAATCATTTGCTGAATGACATCTGGCTGTTTGAATTTGTGTTGCATATCTTTTGGTACCAACTTTTTGAACATATCTACCAAAAATGTCTGTGCATTCAGCATTTGATTGGCTTGAGATGTTTCTCCTTCTTCGTAACAACGCGGAACAGGTGTAGGAGGCCTTTTGCGTTTTAATTTGGAAATTTCAACCATCTCTTGATCACTTTCAGATTTTTCAGAATTATCAGAATTTTGTAACAGAGGTTTAGTATGTTTTGCTTTCTTCAAAACTAATACTGGTGAACCAAAAGAGTTCTGTTCTTGGCTTTTATTTCGCGCACTTGTATGATGATGTGTTTTTAATCGTTGCGCATTTGGTGATATATCATTGAGCGGCCATTCATAGTTGTTTGGGATACATAGGTCAAAACCTCTTTCCCTCAGCAATTGCTTGGCCTCTAAGGGCGTAAATGAAATGTCCCGTTCTTATTGATTAAAAACGTTCCATATTAATTGATTTCGTTGCGAGGTTTTGACCTCTATATGAGACGTTTTTAAAAGACTGCATTCATTTTTAAAACAAACCATAACCTTTATTTCATAAATATAGTTTTAAAAAGCTTTACGTAGATTATCAAATAATGATAATCTAAAATATCCTGTTTACACACGACCATTACATAATGGTTTACAATACAAATATGTTACATCGAAATCTGTTTCTTGAATGCAGTTTTTACACAATATCATACAAACATGGACTCCAAATCTTGTTCTTATTTTAGTATGCAACAGCGGAAGCTCTTAGTATTCACCTGAGAATAAACATGCTTTAAACGTCAACAAAAATGTTGGTGAGTTATAGGATTAACCTATATATATCAAATCGTAACAATAGACCACAAGATTTCATATTTCAATACACATCCCATACATAGAGATAAAAATCATTCATATGGTGAACACCTGGTAACCGACATTAACAAGATGCATATATATAAGAATATCCCCATCATTCCGGGACACCCTTCGGATATGATATAAATTTCGAAGTACTAAAGCATCCGGTACTTTGGATGGGGTTTGTTAGGCCCAATAGATCTATCTTTAGGATTCACGTCAATTAGGGTGTCTGTTCCCTAATTCTTAGATTACCAGAGTTAATAAAAAGGGGAATATTCGATTTCGATAATTCAACCATAGAATGTAGTTTCACGTACTTGTGTCTATTTTGTAAATCATTTATAAAACTTGCATGTATTCTCATCCCAAAAATATTAGATTTTAAAAGTGGGACTATAACTCACTTTCACAGATTTTTACTTCGTCGGGAAGTAAGACTTGGCCACTGGTTGATTCACGAACCTATAACAATATATACATATATATCAAAGTATGTTTAAAATATATTTACAACACTTTTAATATATTTTTGATGTTTTAAGTTTATTAAGTCAGCTGTCCTCGTTAGTAACCTATAACTAGTTGTCCACAGTTAGATGTACAGAAATAAATCGATAAATATTATCTTGAATCAATCCACGACCCAGTGTATACGTATCTCAGTATTGATCACAACTCAAACTATATATATTTTGGAATCAACCTCAACCCTGTATAGCTAACTCCAACATTCACATATAGAGTGTCTATGGTTGTTCCGAAATATATATAGATGTGTCGACATGATAGGTCGAAACATTGTATACGTGTCTATGGTATCTCAAGATTACATAATATACAATACAAGTTGATTAAGTTATGGTTGGAATAGATTTGTTACCAATTTTCACGTAGCTAAAATGAGAAAAATTATCCAATCTTGTTTTACCCATAACTTCTTCATTTTAAATCCGTTTTGAGTGAATCAAATTGCTATGGTTTCATATTGAACTCTATTTTATGAATCTAAATAGAAAATTATAGGTTTATAGTCGGAAAAATAAGTTACAAGTCGTTTTTGTAAAGGTAGTCATTTCAGTCGAAAGAACGACGTCTAGATGACCATTTTAGAAAACATACTTCCACTTTGAGTTTAACCATAATTTTTGGATATAGTTTCATGTTCATAATAAAAATCATTTTCTCAGAATAACAACTTTTAAATCAAAGTTTATCATAGTTTTTAATTAACTAACCCAAAATAGCCCGTGGTGTTACTACGACGGCGTAAATCCGGTTTTACGGTGTTTTTCGTGTTTCCAGGTTTTAAATCATTAAGTTAGCATATCATATAGATATAGAACATGTGTGTAGTTAATTTTAAAAGTCAAGTTAGAAGGATTAACTTTTGTTTGAGAACAAGTTTAGAATTAACTAAACTATGTTCTAGTGATTACGAGTTTAAACCTTCGAATAAGATAGTTTTATATATTTGAATCGAATGATGTTATGAACATCATTACTACCTCAAGTTTAGTAGGTAAACCTACTGGAAGTTACAAGAAATGATCTAGCTTCAAAGGATCTTGGATGGCTTGAAAGTTCTTGAAGTAGGATCATGACACAAAAACAAGTTCAAGTAAGATTTTTACTCGAATTAAGATAGTTTATAGTTATAGAAATTGAATCAAAGTTTGAATATGAATATTACCTTGAATAAGAAAGATAACCTACTGTATATAACAAAGGTTTCTTGATCTTAGATGATTACTTGGAATGGATTAGAAAGCTTGGAAGTAAATTAGTAAACTTGAAGGGATTTTTGAAGTGTTCTTGAAGTGTTCTTCCTATGATGATTATAGCTTGATTCTTGAAGTGATTTTTGATGAATATGATGATTAACTACTGGAAAAATACGTTCATAATAGTGTGTGTGTGTGTTGAGAGAGAATTAGAAAGAGAATTGGAAGTGAAATGGAGTGAATGATGAGTGGTAATTGGTGAGTGGTGAGTGGGGTTAAAAGGAGTTCTAGTTAGTTGACTAGCTCATGGTAGAAGTTAAAATTGATTAGTCATACATGACATAATCAAGAGTGGAATTCCATGCTAGTTCCTATTGGTATATACTCATAGTAAGTACGTTTTGAAGCTGTGTATAATACGTGTAAGAATACGACTAGAATTCTTGATGAAAGAAAAGAATGGAAAAGTAACTGTAACCATTTTCGTTAAGTATGAGTGTTTTGATATATGTCTTGAAGTCTTCCAAAAGTATTTTAATACATCTAAATACACTACATGTATATACATTTTAACTGAGTCGTTAAGTCATCGTTAGTCGTTACATGTAAGTGTTGTTTTGAAACCTTTAAGTTAACGATCTCAATTAATGTTGTTAACCCATTGTTTATTATATCTAATGAGATGTTAAATTATTATATTATCATGATATTATGATATATTAATATATCTTAATATGATATATATACATTTAAATGTCTTGACAACGATAATCGTTACATATATGTCTCGTTTCGAAATCCTTAAGTTAGTAGTCTTGTTTATATGTATATAACTCATTGTTAATATACTTATGGAGATACTTACTTATCATAATCTCATGTTAACCATATGTATATCCATATATATATCGTCATGTCGTTTTTACAAGTTTTAATGTTCGTGAATCGCCGGTCAACTTGGGTGGTCAATTGTCTATATGAAACATATTTTAATTAATCAAGTCTTAACAAGTTTGATTGCTTAACATGTTGGAAACATTTAATCATGTAAATATCAATCTCAATTAATATATATAAACATGGAAAAGTTCGGGTCACTACAGTACCTACCCGTTAAATAAATTTCGTCCCGAAATTTTAAGCTGTTGAAGGTGTTGACGAATCTTCTGGAAATAGATGCGGGTATTTCTTCTTCATCTGATCTTCACGCTCCCAGGTGAACTTGGGTCCTCTACGAGCATTCCATCGAACCTTAACAATTGGTATCTTGTTTTGCTTAAGTCTTTTAACCTCACGATCCATTATTTCGACGGGTTCTTCGATGAATTGGAGTTTTTCGTTGATTTGGATTTCATCTAACGGAATAGTGAGATCTTCTTTAGCAAAACATTTCTTCAAATTCGAGACGTGGAAAGTGTTATGTACAGCCGCGAGTTGTTGAGGTAACTCAAGTCGGTAAGCTACTGGTCCGACACGATCAATAATCTTGAATGGTCCAATATACCTTGGATTTAATTTCCCTCGTTTACCAAATCGAACAACGCCTTTCCAAGGTACAACTTTAAGCATGACCATCTCTCCAATTTCAAATTCTATATCTTTTCTTTTAATGTCAGCGTAGCTCTTCTGTCGACTTTGGGCGGTTTTCAACCGTTGTTGAATTTGGATGATCTTCTCGGTAGTTTCTTGTATAATCTCCGGACCCGTAATCTGTCTATCCCCCACTTCACTCCAACAAATTGGAGACCTGCACTTTCTACCATAAAGTGCTTCAAACGGCGCCATCTCAATGCTTGAATGGTAGCTGTTGTTGTAGGAAAATTCTGCTAATGGTAGATGTCGATCCCAACTGTTTCCGAAATCAATAACACATGCTCGTAGCATGTCTTCATTCGTTTGTATCGTCCTTTCGCTCTGCCCATCAGTTTGTGGATGATAGGCAGTACTCATGTCTAGACGAGTTCCTAATGCTTGCTGTAATGTCTGCCAGAATCTTGAAATAAATCTGCCATCCCTATCAGAGATAATAGAGATTGGTATTCCATGTCTGGAGACGACTTCCTTCAAATACAGTCGTGCTAACTTCTCCATCTTGTCATCTTCTCTTATTGGCAGGAAATGTGCTGATTTGGTGAGACGATCAACTATTACCCAAATAGTATCAAAACCACTTGCAGTCCTTGGCAATTTAGTGATGAAATCCATGGTAATGTTTTCCCATTTCCATTCCGGGATTTCGGGTTGTTGAAGTAGACCTGATGGTTTCTGATGCTCAGCTTTGACCTTAGAACACGTCAAACATTCTCCTATGTATTTAGCAACATCGGCTTTCAAACCCGGCCACCAAAAATATTTCCTGAGATCCTTGTACATCTTCCCCGTTCCAGGATGTATTGAGTATCTGGTTTTATGAGCTTCTCTAAGTACCATTTCTCTCATATCTCCAAATTTGGTACCCAAATCCTTTCAGCCCTATACCGGGTTCCGTCTTCCCGAATATTAAGATGTTTCTCCGATCCTTTGGGTATTTCATCCTTTAAATTTCCCTCTTTTAAAACTCCTTGTTGCGCCTCCTTTATTTGAGTAGTAAGGTTATTATGAATCATTATATTCATAGATTTTACTCGAATGGGTTCTCCGTCCTTCCTGCTCAAGGCATCGGCTACCACATTTGCCTTCCCCAGGTGGTAACGAATCACAAAGTCGTAATCATTCAATAATTCAATCCACCTACGCTGCCTCATATTCAGTTGTTTCTGATTAAATATGTGTTGAAGACTTTTGTGGTCGGTATATATAATACTTTTGAACCCATATAAGTAGTGCCTCCAAGTCTTTAATGCAAAAACAACCGCGCCTAATTCCAAATCATGCGTCGTATAATTTTGTTCGTGAATCTTCATTTGTCTAGACGCATAAGCAATCACCTTCGTTCGTTGCATTAATACACAACCGAGACCTTGCTTTGATGCGTCACAATAAATCACAAAATCATCATTCCCTTCAGGCAATGATAATATAGGTGCCGTAGTTAGCTTTTTCTTCAATAACTGAAACGCTTTCTCTTGTTCATCATTCCATTCAAATTTCTTCCCTTTATGCGTTAATGCAGTCAAGGGTTTTGCTATTCTGGAAAAGTCTTAGATGAACCTTCTGTAGTAACCAGCTAGTCCTAAAAACTGGCGTATGTGTTTCGAAGTTTTCGGGGTTTCCCACTTTTCAACAGTTTCTATCTTTGCCGGATCCACCTTAATACCTTCTTTGTTCACTATGTGACCGAGGAATTGAACTTCTTCCAACCAAAATGCACACTTTGAAAACTTAGCGTACAATTCTTCCTTCCTCAATACTTCTAACACCTTTCTCAAATGTTCACCGTGTTCTTGGTCATTCTTTGAGTAAATAAGTATGTCATCAATGAAAACAATGACAAACTTGTCAAGGTATGGTCCACACACTCGGTTCATAAGGTCCATGAACACAGCTGGTGCATTAGTTAAACCAAACGGCATGACCATAAACTCGTAATGACCGTAACGTGTTCTGAAAGCAGTCTTTGGAATATCATCTTCTTTCACCCGCATTTGATGATACCCGGAACGTAAGTCAATCTTTGAATAAACAGACGAGCCTTGTAGTTTATCAAATAAGTCGTCGATTCTCGGTAGTGGGTAGCGGTTCTTGATGGTAAGTTTGTTCAACTCTCGGTAGTCGATACACAACCTGAATGTACCATCTTTCTTCTTGACAAACAAAACAGGAGCTCCTCACAGTGATGTGCTTGGTCGAATGAAACCATGCTCTAAAAGTTCTTGTAATTGGCTTTGCAGTTCTTTCATCTCGCTGGGTGCGAGTCTGTAAGGAGCACGAGCTATTGGTGCAGCTCATGGTACAAGATCTATTTGAAATTCAACGAATCGCTGTGGGGGTAATCCCGGTAATTCTTTCGGAAATACATCGGGAAATTCTTTTACAATGGGAACATCATTGATGCTCTTTTCTTCAGTTTGTACTTTCTCGACGTGTGCTAGAACAGCATAGCAACCTTTTCTTATTAGTTTTTGTGCCTTCAAATTACTAATAATATGTAGCTTCGTGTTGCCCTTTTCTCCGTACACCATTAAGGGTTTTCCTTTTTCTCGTATAATGCGAATTGCGTTTTTGTAACAAACGATCTCTGCTTTCACTTCTTTCAACCAGTCCATACCGATTATCACATCAAAACTCCCTAACTCTACTAGTATCAAATCAACCTTAAATGTTTCGCTAACCAGTTTAATTTCTCGATTCCGACATATATTATCTGCTGAAATTAATTTACCATTTGCTAATTCGAGTAAAAATTTACTATCCAAAGGCGTCAATGGACAACTTAATTTAGCACAAAAATCTCTACTCATATAGCTTCTATCCGCACCCGAATCAAATAAAACTTAAGCAGATTTATTGTCAATAAGAAACGTACCCGTAACAAGCTCCGGGTCTTCTTGTGCCTCTGCCGCATTAATATTGAAAACTCTTCCGCGGCCTTGTCCATTCGCGTTCTCCTGGTTCGGGCAATTTCTAATAATGTGGCCCGATTTTCAACATTTATAACAAACTACATTGGCATAACTTGCTCCGACACTACTTGCTCCGCCATTACTCGTTTCGACACCATTTGTTCCTTTCGTTCTATTAACCCCTGGTCCGTAGACCTCACACTTCGCCGCGCTATGACCATTTCTTTTACACTTGTTGCAAAATTTGGTGCAGAACCCCGAGTGATACTTTTCACACCTTTGGCATAGCTGCTTCTGATTGTTGTTGTTGTTGCGGTTATTATTGTTGTTGGGATGATTGTTGTAGTTGCTATTGTTGTTGTTGTTGTTGTTGTTGTTGTTGTTGTTGTTGTTGTTGTTGTTGGGCCATTTGTTGTAGTTGCGATTGATGTTGCGTTTGTTGGGATAATTGTTGCGATTATTGTTGTAATTGCTGTTGTTGTTGTATTGGTGATTCTTATCACCGTTTTCCTCCCACTTTCTTTTGACTTGCTTCACATTGGCCTCTTCAGCAGTCTGTTCTTTAATTCTTTCTTCAATCTGGTTCACTAGTTTGTGAGCCATTCTACATGCCTGTTGTATGGAGGCGGGCTCGTGTGAACTTATATCTTCTTGGATTCTTTCCGGTAATCCTTTCACAAACGCGTCGATCTTCTCTTCCTCATCTTCGAATGCTCCCGGACACAATAGGCACAATTCTGTGAATCGTCTTTCGTACGTGGTAATATCAAATCCTTGGGTTCGTAACCATCTAAGTTCTGTCTTGAGCTTATTGACCTCGGTTCTGGGACGGTACTTCTCGTTCATCAAGTGCTTGAATGCTGACCACGGTAGTGCGTACGCATCATCTTGTCCCACTTGCTCTAGATAGGTATTCCACCGTGTTAACGCAGAACCTGTGAAGGTATGCGTAGCGTACTTCACTTTGTCCTCTTCAGTACACTTACTTATGGCAAACACCGATTCGACCTTCTCGGTCCACCGTTTCAATCCGATCGGTCCTTCGGTTCCATCAAATTCCAAAGGTTTGCAGGCAGTGAATTCTTTGTAGGTGCATCCTACACGATTTCCTGTACTGCCAGATCCAAGGTTATTGTTGGTATGTAGCGCAGCCTGTACTGCGGCTATGTTTGAAGCTAGAAAAGTACGGAATTCCTCTTCATTCATATTCACGGTGTGTCGAGTAGTCGGTGCCATTTTCTTCAAAATAGTCAAATGGAACAAGTTAATCATACAGAATATTAAGAGTAGTTAATAGTATTTCGTAGCATAATATGAACTCATTTATAAAAGCTTTTTCTTCATATTAGCGTTTTATAAGTTTAAATTCGGGTAGTACCTACCCGTTAAGTTCATACTTAGTAGCTAATATACAATTCAACTACTACAATTCTATATGAAAAACTGATTGTAATAATATTTCGCGTTCAAACTTTTATACAATATTTTGCAAACTTACAATACCGCTTATTTTACATAAAGCATGAAATATAGCACACAATAACTTTGATACAAGATAGTTGTGAAGATAATTCTAACTAGTACACAAGTCGTTCAGCAAAGGCAATAAAGACACGTAATTCATACGTCCAGAAACAAGTCATGCATTCTGGTTTTACTAGGACTACTTCCCATCCTTGGTCTTGTGGAACATAACCGTTATGGCCGTTGATAAGACAGCGTATTGTAACGTCATCAAAGGGACGAGGGTTACGTAATGACCAACAGTCTCGTAATAACCTAAAAACCTCATTTCTTACCCCAATTACCGACTCCGTCACTTGTGGGAACGTTTTGTTTAATAGTTGTAGCCCGATGTTCTTGTTCTCACTTTGGTGAGAAGCGAACATTACTAACCCGTAAGCATAACATGCTTCTTTATGTTGCATGTTAGCCGCTTTTTCTAAATCACGAAGTCCTATATTCGGATATACTGAGTCAAAATAATTTCTTAACCCGTTGCGTAAAATAGCATTTGGGTTCCCCGCAATATATGCGTCAAAGTAAACACATCGTAACTTATGGATTTCCCAATGTGATATCCCCCATCTTTCGAACGAAAGCCTTTTATAAACCAAGGCATTCTTGGAACGTTCTTCGAATGTCTTACAAACTGATCTCGCCTTAAATAGTTGTGCCGAGGAATTCTGACCGACTCTAGACAAGATTTCATCAATCATGTCTCCGGGTAGGTCTCTTAAAATATTGGGTTGTCTATCCATTTTGTGTTTTTATACTGTAAAATAGACAAGAGTTAGATTCATAAAAAAAATACTTATTAATACAAGCAATTTTTACATATATCATAAAGCATAAGCACACTATATTACATATATTACACCACACGAATACAACTATCTTATTCCGACTCGCTCGTTTCTTCTTGTTCGGTTTTGGTTCGTTTTGCCAAGTTTCTAGGGATATACGATGTTTCCCTAATACGAGCCGTCGTTGTCTACATTGGTTTAGAAAAACCTGGTGGTTTAGAGGTTCCCAGGTCATTGTTACAACTTAAGGACTTCGGTGGTTGACGATACATATAAAGTTCATCGGGGTTGGAATTAGATTTCTCTATTTTTATGCCCTTTCCCTTATTATTTTCTTTTGCCTTTTTAAATTTAGTTGGGGTAATTTCTATAACATCATCGGAATTCTCGTCGGAATCTGATTCATCGGAGAATTGGTAATCCTCCCAATATTTTGCTTCCTTGGCGGAAACACCATTGACCATAATTAACCTTGGTCGGTTGGTTGAGGATTCTCTTTTACTTAACCGTTTTATTATTTCCCCCACCGGTTCTATTTCTTCTTCCGGTTCCGATTCTTCTTCCGGTTCCGATTCTTCTTCCGGTTCCGACTCTTCTTCCGGTTCCTCTTCGGGAACTTGTGAATCAGTCCACGAATCATTCCAATTTACATTTGACTCTTCATTATTATTAGGTGAGTCAATGGGACTTGTTCTAGAGGTAGACATCTATCACATAATATCAAACACGTTAAGAGATTAATACATCACATAATATTCATATGTTAAAAATATATAATTTCCAACAAAAATGTTAAGCAATCATTTTTAAAGAAAACACGGTCGAAGTCCAGACTCACTAATGCATCCTAACAAACTCGATAAGACACACTAATGCAAATTTTCTGGTTCTCTAAGACCAACGCTCTGATACCAACTGAAATGTCCCGTTCTTATTGATTAAAAACGTTCCATATTAATTGATTTCGTTTCGAGGTTTTAACCTCTATATGAGACGTTTTTCAAAGACTGCATTCATTTTTAAAACAAACCATAACCTTTATTTCATAAATAAAGTTTTAAAAAGCTTTACGTAGATTATCAAATAATGATAATCTAAAATATCATGTTTACACACGACCATTACATAATGGTTTACAATACAAATATGTTACATCGAAATCTGTTTCTTGAATGCAGTTTTTACACAATATCATACAAACATGGACTCCAAATCTTGTCCTTATTTTAGTATGCAACAGCGGAAGCTCTTAGTATTCACCTGAGAATAAACATGCTTTAAACGTCAACAAAAATGTTGGTGAGTTATAGGTTTAACCTATATATATATCAAATCGTAACAATAGACCACAAGATTTCATATTTCAATACATATCCCATACATAGAGATAAAAATCATTCATATGGTGAACACCTGGTAACCGACATTAACAAGATGCATATATATAAGAATATCCCCATCATTCCGGGACACCCTTCGGATATGATATAAATTTTGAAGTACTAAAGCATCCGGTACTTTGGATGGGGTTTGTTAGGCCCAATAGATCTATCTTTAGGATTCGCGTCAATTAGGGTGTCTGTTCCCTAATTCTTAGATTACCAGACTTAATAAAAAGGGGCATATTCGATTTTGATAATTCAACCATAGAATGTAGTTTCACGTACTTGTGTCTATTTTGTAAATCATTTATAAAACTTGCATGTATTCTCATCCCAAAAATATTAGATTTTAAAAGTGGGACTATAACTCACTTTCACAGATTTTTACTTCGTCGGGAAGTAAGACTTGGCCACTGATTGATTCACGAACCTATAACAATATATACATATATATCAAAGTATGTTTAAAATATATTTACAACACTTTTAATATATTTTTGATGTTTTAAGTTTATTAAGTCAGCTGTCCTCGTTAGTAACCTATAACTAGTTGTCCACAGTTAGATGTACAAAAATAAATCGATAAATATTATCTTGAATCAATCCACGACCCAGTGTATACGTATCTCAGTATTGATCACAACTCAAACTATATATATTTTGGAATCAACCTCAACCCTGTATAGCTAACTCCAACATTCACATATAGAGTGTCTATGGTTGTTCCGAAATATATAGATGTGTCGACATGATAGGTCGAAACATTGTATACGTGTCTATGGTATCTCAAGATTACATAATATACAATACAAGTTGATTAAGTTATGGTTGGAATAGATTTGTTACCAATTTTCACGTAGCTAAAATGAGAAAAATTATCCAATCTTGTTTTACCCATAACTTCTTCATTTTAAATCCGTTTTGAGTGAATCAAATTGCTATGGTTTCATATTGAACTCTATTTTATGAATCTAAACATAAAAGTATAGGTTTATAGTCGGAAAAATAAGTTACAAGTCATTTTTGTAAAGGTAGTCATTTCAGTCGAAAGAACGACGTCTAAATGACCATTTTAGAAAACATACTTCCACTTTGAGTTTAACCATAATTCAGTCGAAAGAACGACGTCTAAATGACCATTTTAGAAAACATACTTCCAATTTGAGTTTAACCATAATTTTTGGATATAGTTTCATGTTCATAATAAAAATCATTTTCTCAGAATAACAACTTTTAAATCAAAGTTTATCATAGTTTTTAATTAACTAACCCAAAACAGCCCGCGGTGTTACTACGACGGCGTAAATCCGGTTTTACGGTGTTTTCCGTGTTTCCAGGTTTTAAATCATTAAGTTAGCATATCATATAGATATAGAACATGTGTGTAGTTAATTTTAAAAGTCAAGTTAGAAGGATTAACTTTTGTTTGCGAACAAGTTTAGAATTAACTAAACTATGTTCTAGTGATTACGAGTTTAAACCTTCGAATAAGATAGTTTTATATATATGAATCGAATGATGTTATGAACATCATTACTACCTCAAGTTTAGTAGGTAAACCTACTGGAAGTGACAAGAAATGATCTAGCTTCAAAGGATCTTGGATGGCTTGAAAGTTCTTGAAGTAGGATCATGACACAAAAACAAGTTCAAGTAAGATTTTTACTCGAATTAAGATAGTTTATAGTTATAGAAATTGAATCAAAGTTTGAATATGAATATTACCTTGAATAAGAAAAATAACCTACTGTATATAACAAAGGTTTCTTGATCTTAGATGATTACTTGGAATGGATTAGAAAGCTTGGAAGTAAATTAGTAATCTTGAAGGGATTTTTGAAGTGTTCTTGAAGTGTTCTTCCTATGATGATTATAGCTTGATTCTTGAAGTGATTTTTGATGAAGATGATGATTAACTACTGGAAAAATACGTTCATAATAGTGTGTGTGTGTTGAGAGAGAATTAGAAAGAGAATTGGAAGTGAAATGGAGTGAATGATGAGTGGTAATTGGTGAGTGGTGAGTGGGGTTAAAAGGAGTTCTAGTTAGTTGACTAGCTCATGGTAGAAGTTAAAATTGATTAGTCATACATGACATAATCAAGAGTGGAATCCCATGCTAGTTCCTATTGGTATATACTCATAGTAAGTACGTTTTGAAGCTGTGTATAATACGGGTAAGAATACGACTAGAATTCTTGATGAAAGAAAAGAATGGAAAAGTAACTGTAACCATTTTCGTTAAGTATGAGTGTTTTGATATATGTCTTGAAGTCTTCCAAAAGTATTTTAATACATCTAAATACACTACATGTATATACATTTTAACTGAGTCGTTAAGTCATCGTTAGTCGTTACATGTAAGTGTTGTTTTGAAACCTTTAAGTTAACGATCTCAATTAATGTTGTTAACCCATTGTTTATTATATCTAATGAGATGTTAAATTATTATATTATCATGATATTATGATATATTAATATATCTTAATATGATATATATACATTTAAATGTCGTTACAACGATAATCGTTACATATATGCCTCGTTTCGAAATCCTTAAGTTAGTAGTCTTGTTTATATGTATATAACTCATTGTTAATATACTTATGGAGATACTTACTTATCATAATCTCATGTTAACCATATGTATATCCATATATATATCGTCATGTCGTTTTTACAAGTTTTAATGTTCGTGAATCGCCGGTCAACTTGGGTGGTCAATTGTCTATATGAAACATATTTCAATTAATCAAGTCTTAACAAGTTTGATTGCTTAACATGTTGGAAACATTTAATCATGTAAATATCAATCTCAATTAATATATATAAACATGGAAAAGTTCGGGTCACTACAGTAAACACTTGTTTCGCAGTCTTTTTGGGCATTTCCTTTACTGCGCTTTCAATGTTGTTATGCGCATTACTTTCTTTGGCTAAACTTTTATCTGCATTTGCCTGCACATTTGTAGAGTCCAATTTTAACCGCATTTCTTCTGATCTTTGTTCTTCACGCGATTGCTGAAAATTTCGTTTTGCCGCGTTCATTTTTTCAACCATAATATTTGATTGCGTTTCTTCAGTTACTTTGACATTCGCAGATGCTTTTACAAGTAACTCTTTAGTTTGTTGGCTAACTTCAGGACTTGTTTGAAAGTCAAAATTCGAAGCATTTTTCGGATCAGATGCAGTTATAGTGCTTGTATTCTTCTTTTTATTACACGTAGTCATGTTTATTCAAAAGCACCTTCGAGTTTTCACTTTTTAGGAATCAAGAACGCTTTCCTGCAATGCAATAAAGAAAATAACACGATTAGAATTAAGAAATGAGTTTAATAGCTCGATTAAAACGAACGCTAATTTCTCATTTCAATTCTATTCGTGTCCCACGGATGACGCCAATTGATCAATCCTAGATTATCCTATAAAGGCTAATCAAGGATTGAGTGCAATGAGGGGGTATAATGGATGTCGATTAGGATTTTGGGACCTTATTGTCATATTTCGTTAAGTGCTAAACGATCAACAATCATGTCCCGGTCTTCGTAAATTACCTTAACCAACAGAGATCAAGTCTTAGGCAAACTCACGAGAGAGATCAATATGGCTAAAGCAATTCTTCCAAAATCAACAACCTAAAATGAGAGGCCAAGCTCCCTATTTATAGGTTTGAGATCCGCGCGGAAGTAAGATGTGCGCGCACTTAGGCATTCCGCACAAGTACTGCGAGAATCCTACGCACTCTTTAATATTCCGCGTAATCTCACCGCATTCAATAACAATTACCGCGGTTCATCAGTTTTGCGTCTTTGCCTTTAAGCAACATTTCGCACTAAAATTATACATATACATATGTATGTATATGATCAATTGACTTATACATGGTTATGTGGTTCTTAATGTGATGGGGATCGATCTTGAAAGTGATATGTGTGCGGGTTCGACCCCAACAAGTCTTTTATGCATCTTAACGTCAGTCCTAAGAACTTTCGTTAGAAAATCCTAACGAAAAATCATCATCATTATAAAGACAAAGTTACACGGATAGTCCTTGTGGTTTGCTAAAAAACACACGGATAGTCCGAACTTGATTTTTCACATGGATAGTTCAGAAATTTACAATATCTACACGGATAATCCAAATCCGTCAAATTCGTCAAATTTGCTCCATTAACCTCAAGTCATGTGTCAGGCACATGATGATATTTTTGTCCCTTCACAACAAATATTGAGCTTGCTAAATAAAAAACGACTATAATCTACTGCGTAAACACAACCTCCAATTCATTTGTAATTACTGAACAAATGTATAAACACAAACTCTAGGCTCTAACTACACAATTGTATAAAGGCAACATCGTACATGACAACGGAGTAAACGACGGTCGTGACTGTTTATAAACACCGTCCATTTATTCTCAAAATCATAAACCCAAATCCCTTCATCATCAAATAATCATACAATGAATTAATATCTCAATTTCTTCATATAACAATCAATTTATAATTAATATCTAAACATAAGTTCATTTCTCATTATGTAAATTGGTGTATATCAAGTGCCATCACCGTCGCCGTGTTATTCAACGCCACCTTTGACGCCATGTACATTTCGCACCATCACCGTTGACGCATATTTGATGATATTTGTTAGTCATTTGTATTAAGTAAATAATTATTTTATGACAAATGTAAATAGTAAGATACATATTTTTTTAGACAGAGGAACTACCGAACTAACATCAAGTAATTTTTAAGCTAAAAAACACTTCACCTATACTCGTACACGAGGCCATACGTTCAGCTTCCAACCATAGAGTTTAGAACAATTGAAACAAAAACCATACGAGTGAACTCACACCTTCACTGAAAATATAATACCATTCTTTCTGTCGAATATAATGATCCTTTTAACACCAATGTGTTACATCATCAAAAATACATTTTCCTTTACAATACATTACAAAAAATAGTACAAATGTGCCCAGGTTACCTAGAGTTACTATCATTGAACAAAATTAAAAACATCAGTGACTCTTAATTTGATACCCCAGTATTTATCGACAGCTTATGTCCTAATCTTTTCAAGGCTTTCCGATACCGTTTTCATTCGAGGTCGAATTTCAGGGTCTTGCTCGGTACATGAAAGGGCTAAGTGAAACATAGTTAATACTTCTTTTTTCGCGTGTACTTCTTGCAGCAACATTGGATCCACCATATCCGAAAGTGGAGTTTCTTCCTCGAACCCTTTCCTTACCCACTTCACTAGATCCGGGATCTCGGTTGATGTCGAAGTTGTTGGAGACGAAATCTCTGGTGACTTTCCCGTGAGTAATTCAAGTAACACTACCCCAAAAGAATAAACATCCCATTTTTGTGTAGGTCGGTCGGATGCAATTCGGGCTTCTGGTGCACGGTAGTTGTTGATCTTTTCGGGTTGGGTTGACTTTAAGTACGGTAGGGCCCCACCCATGAATCCACCACCGGATGAGGGGTTGTTGTCGGTGATGTTTATTAAGCGATTTAAACCAAAATCAGATATGTATGGTTGGTGCTCGTTGTCAAGGAGAATATTAGATGGCGTAATGTCTCCATGAACAAACTTTCGAGGACTACATTCATGGAGATACGCTAAGCCTCTTGCGGTTCCTTTCGTAATCCTTAACCTCGTTGACCATGAAAGAATTGTAGATGTTTGACCTGATTATAACGTGTACCAAAAAGATACTATAATCATCAATAAAATGGACCGAAAAAACATTAAGCATCATATTCCATACATAACTTGTCATATTATAAGTTTTATGGTATCGGAAAAATACCTCGTAGTGCTGAAGCCAAATTACCATTAGATATGAAATCACTAATTAGAAGCTTTTCGTCAGTAGCCCAATAATAAGCTCGTAACTTAATCACATTCGGATGCTTCACCCTCCCGACCGCTTGAACCTCAGTCACAAACTCCTTATACCGTTGTTCGCCCCCTTCCCCTAACCGTCTGACCACAACCGGGATCCCATTCCCGAGCACTACTTTATACACGATACCTAATCCACTTTTACCTAATACATAAGCCGAAGCTCTCAACAATTCATCCAACTCAATACTAAACCCTTTATCAATCGCCACTAGCTCTCCACCTTCACTACTACTACTTCCACCGCCGCCACCACCACCACTAACATTGCCGCCACTACCACCAGTACCTTTTTCGGATTCTACCTCAGAATCCGTGCTAGGAAATCCCCTTGCACAAGGAAAAGAACAGAATCTTGATTTCTGATTCCCACCAAATCTACCATGTGAAGTACGACTACAACCATTTGAATCTTTTTTTCTCCAATATAAATAAACAATAATTAATCCTATTAATGCCACCCCAAATGCATCCGCTACAGAAATTAATATAATTAAACCCAGTTTCAACCCTCTTTTGGACTCGTTATCATCACCCATCGGAGTAAAACTTTGACCTCCCGGAGCCATCGCCAGATTATTATTCCGGCAATTTTTTTGCAACGGAAATCCACAAAGTAACGGATTATTTAAAAACGCCGTTGGACCTTGATTCTCAAAAGAACCCACTTGAGAAATTTCTCCGGTGAAATTATTATCCCGGAGATCAAAACTAACGGTTAACGGTAAATCACCTAATGATTCCGGCAGCTTTCCGTCGAAATTATTAAATGAAAGATTTAAAGTTCCTGATAATGACTTCAATTGCCCAATATCAAACGGTAAAGACCCACTAAGTGAATTTGAAGATAAATCAAGTTGAACCAAGTTGGCTAGCTCAGGGAAGACGCCCGCCGGAAGTTCGCCGGAAATTTTATTTCCCGCCAGAATCAACCTTTGCAACTGCCGACAAGTTCCTAAAAACTTCTGAATTGTTCCTGTGATTGAGTTATGTGATAAATCGACATTTTGGAGACGTGGTGGGTTGCAAATTGAGACCGGTAGTTCGCCGGAAAGTTTGTTTCCGTAGAGAAAAATACTATGAAGCGACGTCGCATTGAAGACTTGATTAGGAATTGAACCGTAGAAGTTGTTGTTGTGTAAATTCATTCGCCGGAGATATACTAAATTTCCGAGTTCCGACGGAACGTATCCCCGGAGGCTTCTTCCGGCGAGTGCTAGTCCGACGACACGTGGGTCTGACTCTCCTGAAATGTTGGCGCACGTGACACCAGTCCAGTGACATGGGGTAGCATCGTTGTCATTCCAGTCAGAGAAAATGGCTGCGCCGCCCTCCACGGCGGATTTTACGCTGAGTAAAGAGAGGCCGTCGGAGTTGAGTGCGGCGGCATAAAGATTAAGAAAAATGATAAAATATAATGACCCATTAATTATAAGGTTCAACATGTTAATAATTTGTAATCAAGTTTTGATTTTTATGTAATTTGATGATAGAAATCAAGAATTTTTTAATTGATACATTGGGGTATTTGATAAAATTAGGTGGTGGTTAAGGGTGCTGGCCAATGGAGGAAGAAGGTGGTGGTGGGTAGTGGTATTTATGAGAAAGAGACAGTGAGGAATTGTATGGTTTATGGGCCCATACACATCGGTGTTCCTAGAAGTAGAAGGAAAGCAATGGGAGCTTTTTGTGTGTGTTATCATGACAATCTACAATCTACAATGCATATTGTTGTTATGATGTTATATGATTTAATTCAATGATATATGATTTGGAATTATTAAATGTTACTCCGTATGTTATATATTTGCTATGGTATTGAAAAATGGTACTGAAAACTATTGATGCAATTTAGTAACCTTTATAGTTTTTTTTTTTTTTTTTTTTTTTTTTTTTTTTTTTTTTTTTTAAATAAAGAAAACTCATATAGAAATAATGCATTGTTCAACAAATAATATAAAAGAATAAGAGAAACGGGGAGGTACAGTGGCGGATCTTGAACTATACTACCGAGAGGGCGAAATTGGTTCGAAGGTAAATTACAAAAGGATGGAAGTTTTGGAAGGCTATTTCTAATTTTTTGGAAGGTCTAATATATAAAATTTGTTATAATATTAGGCTTTAATGGATAGTCAATTTTGTACAAATCATAGTCAATATTGGATACCTATTGTATAGTATTTTTTGTACTATAAATACTCATGTATGCAAGCTAAAAAACTTGCACCCTCCATTATACTTACAAGAATCATTTCTCTCATTTCTCTCATTAGTATTCTACTCCTTCATTACTAGAATTTTGTAGTAAGTTTAGGCTACCAATGTTGTTATAAACAACTAAATTACAACACGTTAACAGCACGAAGTGCTCCGTATAATCAAGGTAAGAAATTCTTTAACGATATCTTCTATTATATATTAGTAAGGTAAATATTATTATCATCACAAGTAAAATTATATTTCTGTAATCTAACTTTTATTAACTTCACTAACATTTATATTTATGTTATTTAAGTTATATATGGTCGGTTATACCGCCTGAATTATATTTCTGTAATCTAACTTTTATTAACTTCATTAACATTTATATTTATGTTATTTAAGTTATATATGGTCGGTTATACCGCCTGAATTATATTTCTGTAATCTAACTTTTATTAACTTTACTAACATCTATATTTATGTTATTTAAGTTATATATGGTCGGTTATACCGCCTGAATTATATTTCTGTAATCTAACTCTTATTAACTTCACTAACATTTATATTTATGTTATATAACATTTATGATTACTTATGCAATTAATCATTATTTATTTCATGCATACTAATGTTTATTCTTAAATTTATTATTTATGCATAATATGTTTATTATCTTAATCTTCGTATTTATACTAAACATATTTATACTAAATGTATTTATAGTAATCGTATTATTACTAATAAAATTCTTTTATTAAAATTATTATTAATACAACGAATACATAACAGTCGTTAAAGTCAACTAACGACGTTACAACGGTCATATATACATAACGGTTGTTAACGTTAACTGACGACGTTACAACGACTATATTTTTCAAATATAAAATAAACATCTCCGTTTTCACATTTTCACAAATCAATCTTCATTTTCTCAGATTACCACTCTCAAAAAAGTTTTTTTTTTGTAAAGATGATTCACACAAGGATGATTTTTCCTATTGTATTGGTCATACTAACTAACATCATTGTTGCTAATATACCACCGGGTGAACCTATATTCTATCATGCTCTTGTGATTTTATCATTTGTAATCATGCCATTATTCTGTTGTTTGCTACTTATGAATTTAAAATGATTCTAATTTTATTTTATTATTTGTCTATGAATAGAAGTTGATTATGATTATGATTTATGTTGTTCATCTTTTTTATAATAGAAAATGTCGAATTTGAAAAAACTTAAATTTGCTCGTTTAGAATCAAGTGGGAACAACTACTTAACATGGGTTATGAATGTAGAAAAACATCTCGAATCAATCGGTATTTTAGAAACCCTGAATGAAAATAACAATTGTTCCGAACAAGAGAAAGCAATAGCAAGTATTTTTCTTAGCAAACATATTGACGAGTCCTTAGAATCTACATATTATATGATCGAAGATCCAAGTTGTGATGACCCGTCCAAATCCCTTTGGACGAATACATCATTCATTGATTTCATAGTGAGGTTTTGACCTCTATATGATACGTTTTGTAAACATTGCATTCTTTTGAAAAGGTACACCATAAATAAATATATATAAATCCAAGGTTTTCGACGTCTAATGATTTCTACGTATAGACAATCATCATATATAATAGTTTCTAACAATACATTCGTTGACAATACAGTTAAATAAGATACATGGTGATGATTTTGTGAATACAAAGTTTTCTCGAATAAGGTATGTATGACTCCATGCACATAGCTTGTATAACGTATAAGCAAACAGCGGAAGACTTCTAGAAACCTGAGAATAAACATGCTTAAAAGTGTCAACACAAAGGTTGGTGAGTTCATAGTTTTAATGTTGCGCATAATCTGTATATAAAGGTGAATCACAAGTTATCAATTGTTTCATCCAGAAACGTTTATCAAAATATTCTACGAAATTGAGCACCCTGGTAACTAAACTTAACGTATATATAATTTATACCCTTGTATAATCATCTTAATAATACACGCAAACCAACGTGTACGCTTCTCAAATAGCATACGTCCATTAAAAGGCTAGTGCTCTAGCTCGGACGGGGATATCAAGCCCTATGGATCCATATACTACTACTCGCGTCCACCAGTTCTTATAACTTGCAGTTACTAGTTATCAAAGCTAAGTGATTTTCGGTTCAAACTCAGTGTATAATTTAGTATGTACTTGTATCCATTGTGTTTAAAATAAAGTGCATGTATTCTCAGTCCAAAAATATATATTGCAAAAGCATTTAAAAAGGGAGCAAATGAAACTCACCTTAGCAGCACATAAGGTCATTCACCGAAATGTGACCGAAACTCGGAATGCAAAATAACCGTAGATCTCAACCTAGAGAACATATGTTGGTCAATACATGTCTAACAAGCTAGGTCGGGTCATAGTGTATCACAATCCTAATGCTCGAGACCGACACGCAAAAGTTAGCAAAAGTCATCTTAAAAGTCAAACTGACCCAATATGATCTTTAAATTTATACATGTTTATTAACATAGTATAAGTCTTGATAATTGAACAAAATTATAGTTTATCAAACTCAAAATTTTATTTATTTCGGGAGCTATATTATATTTGAATTATCATGGCAATCAAACATGTTTTATTATTTCATATAGTTTTCCAATACTTGTAAAATCAGATTATAGTGTTTATAAAGCTTTAAAACATGATAAGACAGTAAACTTTGCCAATTGTTCAACCAGACGAGACGTGCCTTATATAGAAATTCATTTACTTGATTAATAATATTTGAAAATTCAATTTATCAATCTCATAAACAAGTTGTTTAAATATCAATTGCAGATTCAAAAGCAATTCCGATTAATGTTAATCATAATTCAGTTGACCATAACTTTTAATCTGTTCCTTGAAAACACACGATTTCTAAATGAAAAGTTATTAATTTTTCGTCAGCTTTCCAAAGACATGCATATCATATACCTTTTATCAATAACACATGTATTTAATTCATGATTCATCATAAACTATCTAACGACAAAATTTAGTATAAAAGCATGTATAAACATATATACTCGAGCACTAGACATGGATACACTATTAATATATAAAAGATAAAATATAAATGCTTACGTATCAATATTGTGATTCAATATTGCAGAAAAGTACGTAGACGCAACGGAGATGATAAACACTAGTTTGACCTCACGAGCTATACCCCCGAACCATACCCATAACCTCCATAGCTATAACTCATAATTTTCTTAGCTCTATCCCGCTCATAAAACCCGTTTTGAAATAACTCGCTCATAACCTCGTCGTAGTATTTTATGTATAATACTAATAATAATACTCCTAACCATAAGATTAATAATAATATTAATCTTAATAATAATAATAATAATATAAATAATTAAATATTTACGGTGTATGTGAAGTGAATGAACCAGAGTGCCAAAATCGTTCCATTTATAGAGGTTTGCTCCCAACTACCTCTCATGCAATCGCATGAGAATATGAGGGTGGCCTCATGCGATTGCATGAGCCATATATCCAGCTCATGATTGAATTATATATGTTGCCGACACCATGAATACACATATATATTAATATTTAATATATAATATATTTAATCTTTAGAATTAATTAAATATTATATTATATTTACGTGCGTAGTAAAAATGTACTTTTTGTTCAAATGACTCGTACGTTGTTACTCGACTCATGTACCACTTTCGGTTTTTCGAACACACTTTCGTACATTTAGAAAACTAGCCTTTTACGTTACGCGACGTATACCCTTATTAATAATTTGACTTGCTCATCAATAAATTATCTTATAAAAAATGTAACTTATAAAATTGAGCGTTGTGGTCATTTGCTTCTATAAATCAGTGGCTCGTTGTTTATCAAAATATATTATTTTAAATCAGGACGTTTTATGACTAAGTTAAAATATATATATATATATATATATATATATATATATATATATATATATATATATATATATATATATATAGAATTATAAATTTGTACGTAATATATATGTTTGAAATATTTATCTAATGATATAAAGATAAAGTTTAAATTTGTTCAGAAATTTTCGGGTCGTCACAGTACCTACCCGTTAAAGAAATTTCATCCCGAAATTTGATCGTGGTCGTCATGGCTAATCATAAAAATGTTTTTATAACGAATATGAGTTGGTATATAGAGTTTTATCATTATTGAGTAATACAGATAAAATGATTCGATTAATTGAAGAGTACGAGTGAAGCTATCCTAAAAGGAATGAAATGAGAACTAAAGTTTTGTCTTAAGTTTTGACGTTGTCTTGGTTGAATTCCGGAATTCAAGGGATTTAAAGAAAATCTTCTAAATCTAAAAGATTTGATTCTTCGGCGAATAAGGAAATTAGAATCCTCTTTGGTTAAATGCGATGATCTGTCTCAATTGCTCTTGTCTGATATTTCACTATAAATTAACTTCTTCCGTTCCATTACTTTTACCACTCCTATACTTAATTCTCAAATTCAAAAGATTGTGAAAATGCTTAATCCAGTTCTGATCCTTGTCCTTATCCTTACTATCGCAACAATCATTCTCCTTTTCCAACTTCCACCGGAGGAATCTGTTTTCTTCTACTTCGCTCTTGGGGTTGTAGTGTTTTTAATTCTCTCGTGTCTTTATGTTGCAATAAACATTTATATACACGGTTTGTAATTTATGTGTTGTCGTCGGGCTTTATATCTTTCCTTATTTTTCAGAGTCCCTGCTTCTGTCTCCTATAATCATCGACATCCACAGTTAATGCTCTCTCCTATTTGCTGCGATTTATACCCCCATTTCTATTTCGGAGCTTCATGCTCTGTTTTCTCTTATATCCATTAAGCACCGCATGTAATGGTCCATAATTCACAGATATGAATTTCGAAATGAACATAGTTAATGTTCTAAGAAGGAAATTGTAATGGCACGGTCTTAATTTGTCAAATTACCAGAATACCTCAGAAAAGGCCGAATCATCAAGAAAAATATTTTCTTGATATGTTTAGAGCTTAAGTAGAATACAAGAGTCGTGTAACATGGCACATGATGACGTTATGATCTGTGAATCATCACGTTCCATTTAGAAATTCAGCATGACTTACTGTAATATAATCACGTTGATCAACTGTCATTATATTATACTAACTCATGCTTCAGCTCCCAACACCACTTCCAAAATATTCATATTTTAAACTCGAAAGTTACAGAACTTAGAAACTAAAATAGTTTCTTTTATGATGTAACACAGATATCGCAAGGAGAAAATTGATTTCTGATAAGAATGATTATGGAATTATCTCCAGAAATATGGAGGATATTTATAATGAAAGATACGATGATATCTTAAAATTTCTAATATCGAAAGATGATAAAGAAGATTTGTCCATAAAGGTTTAGAGTCAGGAGCAAGGTATTCGTTAATGACTTTAGCAGATATTGAATCATTTGGATTCTTTGAAGGCAGGTTTCGTCTTTTGGATTTATCCACAGCCTCCTTCATACTTTGCTCAATCCGTTTTCCAGTTCCAAACTTTCTCTTTTTCTGAGCTTTGCCAGCACACTATTCTTTATCATCAACTTTTTACTGTTAAGGTCGTTTACAGTTTTTGTTGCTTCATCAGCTTTTTCAACATTCAGAGTATTGATTCGTAGACTGGTTGCTTTTCAGATTTTCAGAATGAAAGCTCATAATTCTAAGAGATGAATGTTATATGTATACATATGATGTTCTAGTACAGTTTTGAATTCAAAGTATGGCATTTGAAAGATGTAAGAATCTAAGAGTGATGTTTTCTCTTAAATCTGGGCTTGGATTCTGATTTTTCAAAATCAGAATATGTAATCAAATTTGGATGCGAATGGTTGTTTTGATTTCTGTGAAAGAATGTATATCGTTATGAAAGTAGTGAGTATAGTTGATGATTTCCTGAATCAGAATCGAAGAATGTAACATATTAATTGTGAATTTATATATCTTTCGGGTATTACCTACCCGTTAAAAGTTTTACAAGTAATATTTTGTACCAGAAAATTTTATTACAGTCTTTATGAAAATATATGTATGTATATTTTCTTCAGATGTAATACATATTTAATGAGTTAATATCATATTAAGCTCATTTGATTTTCGGCTGGATTATAAATGAATAATCTCTAAAACATTAAAGATTTAATAATCTTCACGGAGTATTTCACTAATGTAATCATACCTCATTATTCAGTTTTATTGATATTTTCTTAGTGAATCATGTTAGTGCTTATGGAACTCTTGCTAACTTAGCAAGGTACGAATGATGTTTTCTAGAAAGTTTTAAGTACATCGAAAATGAAAATGTAAAATCAAACATGTAGTTGATTAATACACTAAGTTTATTATGAAATGGAATTCATTGAGTTGAAACAGAGATTGTAGTTAACGATGGTTAAGTCGTTAACGAAGGATGTACATCATAGCATATTAGTAATATGAATTAACCGAGTAGTACCTAATAGTTAAGATTCACACATAATAGCTTAGTACGAAAAGATTTATTTTGATCTCAAAATTCATATATATATATATAAAATATACATATAATTTCTTCAGAGGGAATGAGTTAATACTTCATAACTCGTTGATACAATATACGCGTTGTTGATTAGTGATGATGTTTACGGTGATTATGGATCTGGCGGAGCTTGTGACGTTGATGATGCTGATGATGCTGACAGTACTGACGGTGCTGGTGAAACAGATCTAGCATGTAAATCGTGCACCATTCAGATCAGGGTTTTATTTCATCAATTCTATTCGCTCATTCATCTGGTTTACAATTAGAATTAGTAATCTCTAAAACTTTTAGAAACTACATATTCTCTGCAGAATATTTCTTCGATGAAGTTATGAATCAATACTTCATCGTTTGTTGTTGTTGGTATTCCTTGGTATCTATGGTGCGCATGACGTTGATGTTCGAGGTACAGATTGTGATGTTGAGGCTTGCGGTGCAGATGTTGTTGGTGGTGGTAATGGTACTGTTGGTGTTGTTGTCGGTAGTACTGTTGATGCCGGTGATGCTGCTGGTGCTTGTAATCTTTGCACCATATTCTTCAAAGCCACTACCCGAGCGCGAAGCTCGTTGACTTCTTCTATTACACCGGGATGATTGTTGGTTCGGACGAGCGGATGAATGAGATCCAGAATTTGAGACAGTATATAATCATGACGAAATACTCTGGAGATGAGAGAGAAAATGGTATTACGAACAGGTTCGCTGGTAAGTACTTCAGGTTCTTCGCCAAGAGGGCAATGTGGTGGATGGAAGGGATCACCTTCTTCTTGTCTCCAATGACTAAGTAGGCTACGAACCCATCCTCAATTCATCCAGAATAGGTGATGGCTAATTAGTTGATCCATTCCGGTTACACTATATTCGGAGTTCAGGTGAATATCCATATCGGAATAGCTGTCGGAGTTTAAGGAATTTGAACTAGATACAGGATCCATTTTATGTAATTAGGGAAATGATTTTTGATGTAAAATAGATTATAGGACTTAGATTTGATATTCTTCAATACATAATTTACATATGTATATATAATACTAAAATTCCGTAAATTACGGAGAAATTTTTGAAAGATGTCAGGAAAAGTTTACAGTAACAGATATGCTAAGATATGAATTTTGTCGATACACTATCTATGCAGTAAATGCAGTAAGACGTGTCTAGACTTAAGAATGATAAGCAGGTAATTTCCGACAAGAAATGATAAGTAAAACTCTGTAAAAACAGATACGGTCATAGTCCAGACTCACTAATGCATCCTAACAATTACCAGTTAAATACACTAATACAAATTCTGGTTCCCTATGACCTCAAGATCTGATGCCAACTGTGATGACCCTTCCAAATCCCTTTGGACGAATACATCATTCATTGATTTCATTATGAGGTTTTGACCTCTATATGATACGTTTTGTAAACATTGCATTCTTTTGAAAAGATACACCATAAATAAATATATATAAATCTAAAGTTTTTGACGTCTGATGATTTCTACGTATAGACAATCATCATATATAATAGTTTCTAACAATACATTCGTTGACAATACAGTTAAATAAGATACATGGTGATGATTTTGTGAATGCAAAGTTTTCTCGAATAAGGTATGTATGACTCCATGCACATAGCTTGTATAACGTATAAGCAAATAGCGGAAGACTTCTAGAAACCTGAGAATAAACATGCTTAAAAGTGTCAACACAAAGGTTGGTGAGTTCATAGTTTTAATGTTGCGAATAATCTGTATATAAAGGTGAATCACAAGTTATCAATTGTTTCATCCAGAAACGTTTATCAAAATATTCTACGCAATTGAGCACCCTGGTAACTAAACTTAACGTATATATAATTTATACCCTTTGTATAATCATCTTAATAATACACGCAAACCAACGTGTACGCTTCTCAAATAGCATATGTCTGTTAAAAGGCTAGTGCTCTAGCTCGGACGGGGATATCAAGCCCTATGGATCCATATACTACTACTCGCATCCACCAGTTCTTATAACTGGCAGTTACTAGTTACCAAAGCTAAGGGATTTTCAGTTCAAACTCAGTGTAGAATATAGTATGTACTTGTATCCATTGTGTTTAAAATAAAGTGCATGTATTGCAGCCCAAATATATATATTGCAAAAGCATTTAAAAAGGGAACAAATGAAACTCACCTTAGTAGCACATAAGGTCATTCACCGAAATGTGACCGAAACTCGGAATGCAAAATAACCGTAGATCTCAACCTAGAGAACATATGTTGGTCAATACATGTCTAACAAGCTAGGTCGGGTCATAGTGTATCACAATCCTAATGCTCGAGACCGACACGCAAAAGTTAACAAAAGTTATCTCAAAAGTCAAACTGACCCAATATGATCTTTAAATCTATACATGTTTATTAACATAGTATAAGTCTTGATAATTGAACGAAATTATAGTTTATCAAACTCAAAATTTTATTTATTTCGGGAGCTTTATTATATTTGAATTATCATGGTAATCAAACTTGTTTTATTATTTCATATAGTTTTCCAATACTTGTAAAATCGGATTATAGTGTTTATAAAGCTTTAAAACATGATAAGACAGTAAACTTTGCCAATTGTTCAACAAGACGAGACGTGCCTTATATAGAAATTCATTTACTTGATTAATAATATTTGAAAATCCAATTTATCAATCTCATAAACAAGTTGTTTAAATATCAATTGCAGATTCAAAAGCAATTCCGATTAATGTTAATCATAATTCAGTTGACCATAACTTTTAATCTGTTCCTTGAAAACACACGATTTTTAAATGAAAAGTTATTAATTTTTCGACAGCTTTCCAAAGACATGCATATCATATACCTTTTATCAATAACACATGTATTTAATTCATGATTCATCATAAACTATCTAACGACAAAATTTAGTATAAAAGCATGTATAAACATATATACTCGAGCACTAGACATGGATACACTATTAATATATAAAAGATAAAATATAAATGCTTACGTATCAATATTGTGATTCAATATTGCAGAAAAGTACGTAGACGCAACGGAGATGATAAACACTAGTTTGACCTCACGAGCTATACCCCCGAACCATACCCATAACCTCCATAGCTATAACCCATAATTTTCTTATCTCTATCCCGCTCGTAAAGCCCGTTTTGAAATAACTCGCTCATAACCTCATCGTAGTATTTTATATATAATACTAATAATAATACTCCTAACCATAAGATTAATAATAATATTAATCTTAATAATAATAATAATATAAATAATTAAATATTTACGGTGTATGTGAAGTGAATGAACCAGAGTGCCAAAATCGTTCCATTTATAGAGGTTTGCTCCCAACTACCTCTCATGCAATCGCATGAGAATATGAGGGTGGCCTCATGCGATTACATGTGCCATATATCCAGCTCATGATTGAATTATATATGTTGCCGACACCATGAATACACATATATATTAATATTTAATATATAATATATTTAATCTTTAGAATTAATTAAATATTATATTATATTTACGTGCGTAGTAAAAATGTACTTTTTGTTCAAATGACTCGTACGTTGTTACTCAACTGATGTACCACTTTCGATTTTTTGAACACACTTTCGTAAGTTTAGAAAACTAGCCTTTTACGTTACGTGACGTATACCCTTATTAATAATTTGACTTACTCATCAATAAATTATCTTATAAAAAATGTAACTTATAAAATTGAGCGTTGTGGTCATTTGCTTCTATAAATCAGTGGTTCGTTGTTTATCAAAATATATTATTTTAAATCAGGACGTTTTATGACTAAGTTAAAATATATATATATATATTTTATTTAGAATTGTAAATTTGTACGTAATATATATGTTTGAAATATTTATCTAATGATATAAAGATAAAGTTTAAATTTGTTCAGAAATTTTCGGGTCGTCACACAAGTGTATTATGGAAAATACTCAAAGATAGATACGATATTAATTATCAAGAAATAATCGTGATCTATGAACAAATAAAATTGAAGATGTTAGTAGACGCGCTTATAAGAATCCCAGAGATTCTTATTAATTATATGGTAACATGGATCATCAGTCTAGTATTTCTTGAATACATGAACATCTTGTTTAGCTCTACAAATAAGTCCCAAAAGAAAAGAAAACGAGAGTGAATCTGTTGAAAAATCTTGATTAAATAAACTTTGAGCTACCTTGAGACTTGAATGGTTTGATTTTCTAAGATGCCTAACTTGTTATGTGTCACTCCTAAATAAATAATTTTAGACCATAACACATATGTTTATTAGGTGTTATCTTTTATGTACTGCGGATTGTAACTTGTTTGCAAGTAATAGATTTTTGATTATCTTGTTGAAATTTTAATATGAATACTGCTAAAGTACAAAATCAATCACATGGTGGGAATATTTGTATTGCATATACTGGTACCACACATACACTATACTCAAATCTAAGAAATATTTCATTAATTTGAAAATCAACTGAAGGAATTATAAATACTATATCAGGTATTGCAAACTTGATAAAATGAACGAGAAAGGTAAAATTCATGTTACCAAATGGTACGAATTTTCTGATAAATAAAGTCTTGTTTTCTCTTAAATCAAAAAGAAATTTGTTACGTTTCTCTGATATATATCATAATGGATATGATTATCGGTCAATGATAACAGAAAATGAGAAATATCTATGTAGCACCGAAAAGCGCATATGATGAAAAGCGCAACGAATATGATTAAAAGCGCATATGATGAAAAATGCATATAATGAAAAGCGCAGCGCATATGATTAAAAGTGCATATGATAAAAAGTGCATATGATGAAAAACGCATATAATGAAAAGCGCAACGCATATGATTAAAAGTGCATATGATAAAAAGCGCATATGATGAAAAGCGCATATGATGAAAAGCGCAACGAATATGATTAAAAGTGCATATGATAAAAAGCGCATATGATGAAAAGCGCAACGAATATGATTAAAAGTGCATATGATGAAAAGCGCATATAATGAAAAGCACAGCGCATATGATTAAAAGCGCATATGATGAAAAGTGCAACGAATATAATTAAAAGCGCATATGATGAAAAGTGCATATTATGAAAAGCGCAACGCATATGATTAAAAGCGCATATGGTGAAAAGGATATATGATAGAAAAGCGCATATGGTGATTAATGAAAAAGCACATATGGTGATTAATGAAAAGCACATATGGTGATTAATGAAAAGCACATATGGTGATTAATGAAAAAGCAGATATGGTGATTAATGAAAAGCATATATGGTGATTAATGAAATGAATATTGAGAAAGAATCACCAATGTTTCTTGAAAGAATTCAATGTTATATATATGGACCAATTCATCCATCATGTGGACCATTTTGATATTTCATGGTTCTAATAGACGCATCTAGCGGATGGTCTCAAGTTTGTGTGTTATCAAGCCATAATATGGCATTTGCAAAGTTTCTTGCACAAATTATTAAATTGAGAACACATTATTCTGATTACACCATTAAAAGAATGAGACTTGATAATGCTGGTGAGTTAACATCTCAAGCATTTAATGATTATTATATGTCTACAGGGATTGTTATTGAACATCCAGTTGCTCATGTGCATACACAAAATTGGTTTAACTGAATCAATAGTTAAACGCTTGCAGCTAATAACTAGATAATTGGTAATGAGTACAAAACTCTCAATATTTATATGGGGACATGTAAATTTACATGATGCGATATTAATTCGCATTAAACCAAGTGCAAGTCATAAATATTCTCCATTACCAACTTAATTTTGGTCGAGAGTCAAATATTTTTCATCTTAGAACATTTGGTTGTGCGGTTTATGTTCCTATCGCACCACCACAACGCACTAAAATGGGTCCTCAAAGGAGGATGGGAATATATGTTGGATATGAAACATATTCAATTATAAGATATATTGAACCCATGACGGGTGATATTTTTACAGCACATTTTGCTGATTGTCATTATAATGAAAAATTGTTCCCTATATTAGGTGAGAAAATAAAAATAAAGAAAAAGATGTTTCATGATGTGAACATAAAGTAATGTATCTTTATCATCGCACAAAAGAATGCGAAAAGAAAGTTCAAAAATAATACATATGCAAGAACTTGCAAATAAATTACCTGATGTATTTACAGATACAAAAAGGAGTGACTAAATCATATATACTAGCAGTAAATGCTTCAGCTAGAATTGAAATTCTAAAAGCTGCCAATAATGTCACTCATGAGTCTTTGCCATGCCAGAAACGTGGGAGACCAATTGGTTTCAAAGATAAAAATCCTCGAAAAAGAAAATCAGCTGATAATGAGGTAAAAGAAAGTGTTCAAGAAGAACCACAAATCAATACTCCTTCTGCAGAGGAGATTGATGATGTCAATACGGAAATTGCAATCAATTATGCACATTCAAAAAAAATTATGGAACCGAAATGACATGAAAAATCTTGATGAGATATTTTCATATAATGTTGCATATGACATCATGAATGATGATGATGATCTAGAACCAAAATCTGTCATGAAAAAATAGACAAGATTGGGATCATTGGAAAAGAGCAATACGAGCTGAATTTGAATCGCTCAATAAAAGAAAAGTTTTCGGATCTATTGTTCTCACACCTAAAGATGTTAAAAATGTGAAGTATGAAAGGACCCGTCCTAATCCATCTGGACGAATTCATTACATTTGGTTACATCATGAGGTACTTGACCTCTATATGATACAGTTTACAAACATTGCATTCGTTTTTAAAAGACAAACTTTCTTTACAACGAAAGTTGACGGCATGCATACCATTTCATAATATATTCAACTATAATTGATTTAATAATAATCTTGATAAATTCAACGACTCGAATGCAACGTCTTTCAAAATATGCCATGAATGACTCCAAGTAATATCTCTAAAATGAGCAAATGCACAGCGGAAGATTTCTTTAATACCTGAGAATAAACATGTTTTCAAGTGTCAACCAAAAGGTTGGTGAGTTCATTAGTTTATCATAAACGATCATTTTCATCATTTCAATAGACCACAAGATTTTCATTTCCAGTTCTTATAAATATACGTCCCATGCATAGAGACAAAAATAATCATTCATATGGATTGAACACCTGGTAACCGACCTTAACAAGATGCATATAGAATATCCCCTATCATTCCAGGAAATCCTTCGGACATGATAAAAACAACATCGAAGTACTAAAGCATCCGCTACAATGGATGGGGTTTGTTAGGCCCAATAGATCTATCTTTAGGATTCGCGTCAATTAGTAGATCGGTTTACTAATTCTTAGGTTACCAAGAAAAAGGGACCTATTCGGCTTCGATCATTCACTCATATAATGTAGTTTCAATTACTTGTGTCTATTTCGTAAAACATTTATAAAAATTTGCGCATGTATTCTCAGCCCAAAAATATAAAGGGTAAAAAAGGCAAATGAAACTCACCATACTGTATTTTGTAGTAAAAATACATATGACGACATTGAACAAGTATAGGGTTGGCCTCGGATTCACGAACCTATATCATTTATATTTATATATATATTTAAACATATACTTGTGATCGAACACTTATATATATATTATTGGTGATATAATCTTTATATTAATAACTTATTTATCTCATTAAATATATTCATTTTATATATAATCATATTAATATAGATAAGTTATGTGTTTTAAATATATTTTTATATAATTGTAAATATACTAGATTAAGGATAACAATAAATATGATAGTATTACTGATAATGACAAAGTTAAAAATAATAACTTTAATAGAAATGTTAAATTTTAATAAAAATGATAATTTTATTAATTTTAGTTATAATGGTGAAAATAATAATAATAATAATAATAGTATTAATAAAAAATGATACTTTACTTAAATATTATAATGATAATAATAATAACAGTGGTAATAATAATAATAATCCAATTTTTTAAAATTCTTAGTTTTTAATTTTCTCAACGTATAACTGTAGTTCCTATAACTTAATTTCTTAGTCAAATTCCTAACTATACATGTATTCATATAATTCATAATTATTTTCCATGATTTTATCATATTAACTTTTATTATAAATTTTGTCATATCAATGTTATTAACATACTCAAATCATAATAATGATAATGATATTAAAATGTTAAATTAATAATAATAATAACATTAATAATACTTATAATAATAATAATAATAATAATAATAATAATAATAATAATAATAATAATAATAATAATAATAATAATAATAATAATAATAATAATAATAATAATAATAATAATAATAATAATAATAATAATAATAATAATTGTAGTATTAATAAGAGAATACTACCTCAAAGTAACAAGTTCCCAAAAAGAAATACCCCAGTCAGGGCTCGAATCCGCAACCTCCCGCTATCCCAATAACACCACAAACCATTCCGCTGCCTTATTATTTCTGTTTTATATTGCGAATTATATAACTCATATGTTTCTGTTTCATTCTTCTTCTTCCTAAAATTAATCTATTCACCTTATCAGAATCGCTATTTCTCATCATCATTACTAACATTACGGTTCTTGCATCGTACTAATCAGTATCGTCTTCTTCATTATTATTGAAATATCATTCGGTATCATCTCTCATCTCATCATCATGGTACATTACTAATAACGTCCTAACCTTACATCAATCATCACTTTCAATACCGTAGAAAAATATAACGCGTATGGTAATGATGTCAAGCATTTGGGCCCATTTACTTTAGCATTTGTTTAAGTTTTTAGCACTTTCCATTATTGTCTTAACCTCATCTAATCCCATTAACGAATAATTGACAAGTGGGGTAATTAATTGAGATGCTTGATGAAATAAAAAAAAATTGTTGTAGAATAAACGTTGTTGGTTTGGTAGTCCTGATTGTAAGTCACGATCCTAATTAATAGGCCTAATACATTTATCTTTACAGCTCATCTAATCATCATCATCAATCTCCATTATTTCATGTATCATTACTCTATTGTTTTCTAATTCTCATTCTATAATCACGACATCACTATATCATCATCATTATCACTCGTTAGAGAAAGGAAAAAGAAAGGCAGCAGTTCAAGCAACGAAGAGACAGATGTAGCGACAACAGGAATTGAGTGATATCAGATTTGTTTGCAGTTTGTGGTTCGAACAAAGGTTAGCAAAAAGAAATAGTTGGCGGGTTTATGATGGCCCAAGTGAATTTACAATAACTTCATTTATTTGCTAAATGGATCCATGATGTGTGCGAGGTGGTGTATAAAATAGTTATATTTTTACAAAGAAATACTATTAAATACGATACAATTTTACACAAGTGATTTATTTATTTATAGAGTGGATATACCTAAACCTTGCTACAACACTTATAGGCAGTGTACCTAATCGTACAGTAGTGTAGTTTTTAGTAAGTCTGGTTCGTCCACAGGGAACTCTAGCCAAGCTTAATGCTATATTTGTAACTTATAATTGTAAAAATACAAAAATATATATAAGTAGTATTATTATTATAAAAGGAGGTTTTTACCGTTTAATGACCGGTTTGTCGATTTTTAAAACTTTAGTCGCAGTTAAAACCTAATGTAAAATATAAAAAATAAATATAACTTAATTTTAAGCGTAAAGTAAATAACGATAATGAAATTGCGATAAATAAAAATACGATAAAATAAAATTGCGATAATTAAAGAGTACGATAATTAAAAATGCAATTAAATAAAATGACAATAAATAAAAGTGCGATAATTAAAAGTGCAATTAAATAAAATGACAATAAATAAAAGTGCGATAATTAAAAGTGCAATTAAATATGAAATAAAGGAAATTAAATATGAAATAAAGGAATTATGCTTATTTAAACTTCCGTAATCATGATGTTTGACGTGCTGACTTTAGTTTATTCCCATGGGTTAATTGTCCTTTATCCTGGATTATTTTATATGTTCATACGGATTTGACCATAATAGTCCATCAGTCATAATCATAAAATGCGGAAGTCTTTGTCAAATTATTCTTATTCTCGAAGTCAAATATTCCAACTAATTGGGGATTCGAATTGTAACAAGGTCTTAATACTTTGTTTAATGAATACACCAGGTTATCGACTGCGTGTAGTCCAAGGTTTTACTACTTTGTTAACAATTACACCAATTACCCTTGAATGTAATCCACCCCTGTTTCAACAAGTCTATTAACTATTAATCCAGTTCCGTATCCGGTAAAATGAACAATTATTGGTATTTATAGATATCTCGCCCACTGTGCCCAGTCAAGCGTATGTGGTTATACATAAATACATCAAATTATAGGTCTATATATTAAATCAACGAGGTATCATTTAGTTAATATAAACCCCATTAATAGCTCATAGTCTAGTTTCCACAAGTGTCGTTCTTTTGTCCAAACCCCAATTATGGTACAAAGCCCAATTACCCAATTTTAATATTTAGCCCAACATCACGATTACTTCGGCATTAAATAAGCATAATAATAACTTAGCTACAAGACATTAAATTAAAAAGGTTGAACATAACTTACAATGATTAAAAATAGTGTAGCGTTACACGGATAGAATTTCGACTTACACCCTTACAACATTCGCTAACATACCCTTATTATTAAAATTAAAATTAAAATTAAAATTATAATATATATTTATTTATTTATACGTTTAGAGAAGAGAAGAAAAAGATGGTGTAAAAGATCAACCAAAACTGCGAAATTTATAGGATGTCACCTGTCACTGTTCACCATGCGATCGCATGGATTTTAGGCTTTCAGGCCATGCGATCGCATGGCCACTTTTTCCAGCTCACATGAGCTTGTTTCTATCTTGCCGACGGTTTTAAATATAATATATAATATATAAATAATTTTAAGAATTATTTAAATATTATATTATATTTATGTGCATAGTTGACTTGTAATTTTTAGTCCGTTGCGTCGAGCGTTGAGAGTTGACTTTGGTCCCGGTTCTGGATTTTCGAACGTCCTTGCGTATAATTTAATATCTTGTACTTTGCGTTTTGCGTCTTGTACTCTTGTAATTTTGAGACGTTTCACATTAATAATTGGAACCACTTTGATTGTATTTTGTACTTTTGAGCTTTTTGGTCGTTTGCGTCTTCAATTCGTCGAATCTGTCTTTTGTCTTCACCTTTTATTATTTAAACGAATATCACTTGTAAATAGAACAATTGCAACTAAAAGCTTGTCTTTCTTGAGGGATAATGCTATGAAATATATGTTCGTTTTTAGCATTATCAAATATTCCCACACTTGAGTGTTGCTTGTCCTCAAGTAATATAGTTTTGAAATAAAAATACTAGAATCACTTCTTTATTCTTCACACTTTGTACATCAGTGATTTCTTTACGGCGGTATAAACAATGGTAGTAACGATGTGGTTTACAGTCCCACATGACTATAAAATTTAGATCCCTTAAGGAAATTGGATCTTTATGAAAACATTTGATCTTTTGAAAATTAAATCTAGCTTTTACCCTAGATAAGTTTTCCAGAATAACCCTTCACCGATGTTTGCAAATTATTTTTGTGAGTTTTGTGGGTTTCAGATTTTAAAATTTTAGCTCAAAACTTGCGGTTTTGTGTCACCCACTTGCTAACCTTGTATTAGGAAAGCAACACGTCCAGTATACTTGCTCCGTATATTACCTTTCGGTAAACTACCGTCCGGTTGTAAAGGAAAGCGTTGAACAAGCAACTGTTAAAGCAATGTCCCCTGACATGCTTTTAATTATGGTCTATAACGTGTCAGATGCAATTACTATCCTTTGTAGGAGCAATAGTAAAGATCACCCTATAGTTTTTTGGTCTGGCACAAGGTCCTGTCTTCGACCATGCTATGCAACCACCGTTCTTACGGTTGACACCCGATTTGGTTCAGGTGACCTAATGAATGACAGGTGAATTCCTAGGATTTTACGTTCAATGGTAATGAACTCATTAAAAATGGGTTTTTCAGAAAACAAATCTGTTTGTAATTTTGATCAAAATATTTTCTCGTTCAATCTCGAGTTTAGATATCATCGAATTCCATGAGTTTGTAATTCTCAATCTTTAAAGTCAATCTAAAGGATTGAGTAATATCAGGCTTAAAAGCTGATTTTTAATCTTTAAGGAGATTATCCTTTCTGGGGGTCTGATTCATTAGTCTTATCAAGCTAATTTGCACGGCGTCCTCCTCATTTTACGAGACAGATCCTCTCATGGTTAGAATAAGTCTGACCACTTGGCGACCCTGTTTGATGTTGAGGTTCATGAATTTCCTGCTAATTTTAGAGATGACTTTTCTAGATTTTTTGTCAACCTACAGCTGGTCTGGACGAAAACTTCATGACCTAAATCAAGAAGCGCGTGTCTTTTTCGGAAGACTTTACTTCGTTTTAATGATGGAATTGATTCATCGTGTAGATCCATCTTTCTTTCAAATATATTACAGTAAATCGGGTAAAACTGATTAGTTTAGTCTAAAGCAAAAGCATCTTCAGTTATTTGTACAAAAATATGTGATATATGTTCAAAATAACTTGGTAAATTTTTCCCACACTTGGCTTTTATTTTCCTTTCTTTGCCTTTTTATTGTCCTCTATTCCATTTTAAATGAATTCTAATATTTTGGTTTGTTTCTCAATTTATGTCCTTTCCGAGGTAACAATAATTTTGGTGTTAACACCTAGTTTTATCGTTCATAAATATGTATAAACATGATTTTGAATTCATTTAATTGAAAATTTTGAAAATTTTACTAGAATTGGGTTGTCAGTATATAAGACTAGGGCTGTTCTTTATTATCAGAGAGCACTAGATTCTAATACAACTACTGCTTTACTAGTATTTTTAATGGTAACCAAGTATTTAAACTTAAAATTAAAAATCCGAAAGAATTTAACCTCTTCCCACACTTAAGATCTTGCAATGCCCTCATTTGCAAGAAATTAGTAACAATTTAAATTATTGAGGGTGATTAGCGTAGAAAAATCATTAAATTTTACCAATGTTTACAAACATATTGGTGTTTGTTTATTGAATGATAAATGGTGTGTAACGACCCTGGATTTTCCAACATTATTTATTAATAATTGTTATTATTAATACTTGTGATTTAGCGAATGTATGTTATTACATTTACATGTTGCCATGATTGCCCGTACTTGACTTTAAATTCCCGAAACGTCTTTGTGACACGCGAAACTTACACGAATAATATTTTCAAGTATTATTTACATTCATGATTGATTTTATTAATCATTTTAATTAACTATGGTGATTAGTTAGTTACTTGGGCTTTAATTGAATTTATTTGTTAATTAATGGAACGTGGACTTGATTAATGTAAATGGACTCTTGAATATGGGCTTATAAGCCCACCCTACTTCTTAGTTGGACTATTTAGCCCATGTCTTTCACTTGTAACTATCACTTTAGATGGTAACTAGTTAGTTAAGGAAATAAGAATCTAGTCTTCACATAATCCCCATGCACATACACCAAATAACCAACTTTATGAACCTTTACCATGCATGGACTTGTGGACCATTTCCTCCCCCCTCTTGCTCTTGGTGACCGTCGGCCATAGGCCTTTTAGATGGGATTTGGTTTCATTTTTTGGTATTACATTTTACTTGCATTTTGCTCTCTTTTTCTCACACACAAAACACTCTCATACTTGCAACTCTTTTACTCTTTTCTTCTCTCTATACTTAGTAAGTAACTTGAACTTTATTTCTTTCTTATTTTCTTGTTAAAACCGAAACCAAGAACACTCTCATCATCATCATCTTTGTTTGATTGTTGATTACTTGTTAGTTGTAGTTCTTTACTTACTCACTTGTTCTTGTTGTTACTTACATACATGTTAAAGAATCAAACTCTTTAGTTTGATTCTCCATATTATCTTGTATTAACAAGAACACACAAGAACTTAACTTACTAGTTATGATTCTACATTTAATTTCTTAAAAGATTGTTAGTTCATGTGTTGGAAAGCATACTTGTAATTCATGTTAGTAAACTTTAAAGTTTACTTTCTTAAAGATCAAACTTTGGTTTGAATCTTTAAAGTATGAACCACCATGAATCATTTACTTGTTTACTTAGCTTACTACCTTATATTATGTACTTTAAATTCATTTTTTGTTGGTTAATATTGGTCAAATGTTACTAGTTAACTTTGATCTCATTAATCTTGAACTAAAGTTAACTTTAAAAGTTCAAGAACATGTAAGTAAGCTTTCTTTAATTATAACTTTGTATACTTATGCTTGATCTAGACTTTTGAGTCTTGTATCTTCAAGATCTAACTAAGAACTATGTTCTACAACTTAAGATCTTGATTTCATAAGTTCACTTTCAAGTTTGTAACTTATTATTAGTTTTAAAGTTCATATATGTGTTAGATCTAAGACTTTGATGTAACTTTGGTTCATCAAAACACTTGCAACACTTAAGTGAGTTGTGCTTCATGTCTTAGACTTACACTTAGGTTATGATGGTCAAAACTTGGTGAAAATGATGCAAACACATCAACTAGTTGTACACTTGAAGCTATATGCATCAAGGATGAGAACCATGATAAGCATCGAGCACCAAGAACCACCAGAACCTACTGACCCTACTGTTCTACTGTTTCTGTGTCTGACCCGTACGACCTGGGCTACTGTAATTATGATTTTCAGATATATCTGTTTGAGTAGATAAATTTTCATATAGGACTCGTCTTAATCCGAGTTACGGTTTAGGATTTATGGCCCTCCGATCGTCACTATGTCCATTTAACGTTGTGCTGAAAATTCTGACCTACTCGCACTTAGACCGTCGCCACGGTCAAACGAAGACGAGTTTGCTTCTGTAATTTTTACCACAACTAAAGGACTCATAAACGGAGCCATGGCCACTGGTCTCACCTTATTTCAGTAGGTATAGAGGCCGTGGTGACTGACTGTAACGACCCTACTTTTTCCGTTATCTTTTACCGTTAACTATTTAACGACCGTTAACTGTTATTCGTGCCACGTCATTTCTATGACCTATATTATTATTTTTGTAATAATATATTAATTATTATGTGTTATATGAATATTTGAATTCATATTTTAAGTTGTACGTTTCTACGTGTCGCGGATTTCTATCCGGCGAATCTTTTCGGTTTTCAAACCAACGGTCGAGCTTTTGGGATTTTTAAGTCCTAATTATTTTAAATATGATATTTTTATGTCATTTGATTATATATAGTATTCATATATATTTTTCATCGCGTATTTGTTATCTCTCCGAATTTTCAATCGCGTAGCCGTGTTTTCGCGTTTCGAGTTTCGTTCGGGCATTCGGGCCACTAGGAATTGATCAAAATACAAAATTGGGCCATGGGGCCCACCCCATGACCCCCATTCAGCCGAGCATCACAAGAAAGGGGGGAGAGTGTTTAGTTCTTTTCCCATTTTCATTTTAACACATTCATTTTTATTTCCATTAAACCTAATTCTATTTTTCTCCCAACTTCTCCCTTTTTCTTCTTGCCTAGCTGTCACCACCACCACCATGTTCATCATCATCTTCCATCAATCAAGTGCTTGGATCAAGAAGCTTTCAACATAAACGCGTTCCTCTCATCATCCTCTACACGATTACACCTCTTGATTCTCGATTAGGGTATAAACCCTAACCCTAGATTTTTAATTTTTATTTATTTTTCTGTATTTTGATGTTATATTGATAGTATGATAGTTACATGTTATTGTATTGATGATTGTATGCGTAGAATTGCTCGATTATACATGTTTTCGGTTTGATAAAATTGGGACATCAGCTATTTCGTGTATTTCTGATATTATGACTGTTATAAAAGTTAAAATAAAGTATCTAGATGAGTTCCTCTCATCAAGACATTAATTTTAGACTCCGGATTCATGTCGTTTCGATTCCCGGAGCCTTAGATATGATCAAAGTGGTATTTTGTTAAGATTGAAAAGAGATATTGGTATGAACCAGGTTTGGTCCGACTTTGTGACCATATTTGGTTACTTTAGGGTGTGTTAGTGTGTTAGGATGAATGATGGGACGAACTTTCATGTTTGGGTCATCTAAATCCGAGCCACGAATCACCCGTTACGTCTAAAACACGATTTTGATTGAATTAAAGTTTCAAGTGGGGTCATGGCTGATCACCATGACTTGTGGGCTGTTCTTGGTGTGTTCTTGAGTGTACCAAAGTGTCAGGTGGTTTGATTAGGCGGAGATATATGTAAGGCTCGCCGAAAACCGACACCCGGGGCTCAAGATACGACCCGATGAACTTTTGATTTAAAACTTATGATTAACTATTAAACTTATGATAAAAATAATGGATTTCATTATCATTTAATTACTTATGATAAAAAAGGTAATTATTATTATTTAAGACTTATGATATATATTTATTATATCATTTAATTATTACTTATGATTTAATTAAAATTTTAATTAAACTTTTAATTAATAATACTTTTATTATTAATGGAAAATACTTATGGTAAGTATTAAACTTATATTATGAGATTATTATGATAAGACTTATAATAAGGATTAAATAATTATTTAATTATTATAAGGCTTAGTTATTATTTAATTATAATTTAATTATTAAATACTTATGATTTAATAATTATAATTAGAAACTTATGATATGATTAATAATTCATTATTAATTAATAATACTTATGATATGATTTAAAATTTATTATTAATTAATAATACTTATATTATGACTAATATTTAATTAATTAATTAATTACTTATGTTATATTAATTATATCATTAAAACTTATATTAACTTTAATAATTCATTTTAATTTAATTAAACTTATGTTATGACATAATTAGACATATTTAACTTTAATAAACATTATAACTTACATTATTATTACAACTTACACTTTTAAAATTAACGTTGACTATGTATGACCAAGGTTGACTTTTGAGTTGACTTTCGGTTGACTTTGACTTTCAGTTGACTTTTGTTGACTTTCTAATTAAGGAAACTTTCCTAACTTATAAACTTTCCTAAAATAGCAACTTTCTAAATTTGGAAACTTTCCAAAAATAGAAACTTTCCAAAAATAAAAACTTTCCAAAAATAGAAACTTTCCAAAAATGGAAACCTGCTAAAAATAGAAACTTTCTAAAAATAGAAAGTGTGTGTCCGTAAGCTGTTCCAATCAAACCGATGCATATTGAGTATTGTTCTATGACTACTTGCAACATGTACAATAGCTATCATACTAAGACTTGACCTAAGTTAGTTATTTATATCGACCTGCTTTATTTATAGGTCGGCGTTGTGATCATTCCTGATCACTGTACTACATTTGCTGTTCGCTTAATTGTGTTGGTTACTTCGTTACTATTAAGGTGAGTTATAGTCCCATTTTTCTATTTTTAATCTTTTGGGATGAGAATACATGCAATTTATTTTATATTTGGGACAAGTGGAAGTTGGTTTAAATTATTCATTGTGAGTTGAACAAAAATATTCCCTAGTCTGGTAACTGTAATCACTGGTTTCTACTGGTGAACGCGAATCCTACGGATAGATCTATCGGGTTTGACAACCCCATTTCGAGCTAGTCGTGCTAGCAATTTATAATCAGAATGTTTAGTACTTCGTATTTTGTTGTAGATACACTTGTTCGGTGTATATTATTTATTGTGTTTGGCAAGGGTAAATAAAGGGTTAAGTGGTTACCAGGTGGCTCACGGAAAATGGAATAATATTTTATTATATGTTTTCTAGCATATAATTTTGTGGTCCAAAAAGGAGTTTTTATGTTTTCAAACATAAATTTTTATGGTTTAAATTAAATATTGTTTATAATATTAAACCTATAATTCACTCAACATTTTTGTTGACAGTTACTCGCATGTTTTATTCTCGAGTTCATGATTGATTGCTTCCGCTGTGCTTAGAGAGTCTGCATATTTATGATGACAGCTTTTGTTAAACATTAACTTGCATTCTATTTTGATACATTTAATAGTGGATGTTGTTGACTTTGTTTAGGTCAACTTTTGGTTAAGTAATAGTGTATGGTTTTTCTAAACTTATATATTTTGATAGGTTTCCTTTATAGGAAATCATTTTTAAATAAAGAATGCAAGGTTATTTATTAAATTCATATAGAGTTATGATCAAGCTGTGGGACTAAGATAACGATGGTCGTCAAGTGTACTTTGACGGGTCATTAAAGTTGGTATCAGAGCCTTGGTTGTAGGGAATTAGGCTGTATTGATGTCGTTACCTGAGTCAATAGGGTGCATTAGTGAGTCTAGTCTACAGCCCGGCCTATAATATATTATTATATGTGATTATTTGTATCGTATTGGTATGTATATTGTTATCATACATACATTCCAATTATGTTCTGAATCTGGGAGGAACTCCCATTCCGACTTAAACGAATTCTCTGACTTATGCGAACTTATCCTTATAAGAACACCTCGGGTAGTGAAACCGAGGGATGTCATTCTTGACTTCTGAAATTCTCGACATTTCTATGTCATCTATTATGGTTAAGTATATATAATGTTTGAGTTATATTACGCGAGATGTCATTCTTGACTTCTAAATGCTCGACATTTCAATGTCAGCTATTATGTTTAGGTATATAACATTCTTGTTATATTACGTGCCTTTGTGCCGTTGTGCCTATGTGCTTTGGTTTTTGAACCAGAAAACGTCATTCTTGACTTTTAGAGATTCTTGGTACTTTGAAGACATTTTTATGTCATCGTT
Source organism: Rutidosis leptorrhynchoides (assembly GCF_046630445.1). Lineage (NCBI taxonomy): Eukaryota > Viridiplantae > Streptophyta > Magnoliopsida > Asterales > Asteraceae > Rutidosis > Rutidosis leptorrhynchoides. The sequence goes on along the minus strand of NC_092342.1, from coordinate 119,551,483 downwards.
ACTCATATCCGTTACTTATGATGTTTTTGTCTCTTGTGCTATCCTTAGCACATTGTTTAAGAAATTGTTTTAGAGAAATTGTGTGGAAATCCGAGGTTGATCGCGTGTCCTGACCTCATGTGGTGCTATTGGAATGGAACTATGAATTAGTGAAATATAATGGCGTCAGGCCAACGTGATTATATTACGTTAATTCATAAATAAGTCCCAATATTGTGACATGAGGAATAGAAAGCGAGTCAAAGAAAATTTTTACACTATTCATTTAGAAATTCTGATGTATTACATGGGTAGGGAAAATATTCATTATCTTATTTGTTGATATACGAGAAGCTCGTTTTAACCAGATTATCTATCTCATGCTCTATCCTTCATAACTCGCTTGTTAGCAACAGCTTCGCTCGGGAACAGTTTTGGCCCAAGGACTTATGTCCTGATAATAGTCAAAACAACATTTAACTCCTTAGTTTTGATGACCTCGTAATAATTGTTGGTCAAATGTCGCACGACGATTCAGGTCATTTACTCGATCTTTCACAATCTTACTTCATTTTGTAACCTCTGAAATACAGATACTCTGTTTATCATCGGAGTTTTACACATTTGTTTAATTGAGTAGTTCTCGCGGATTTATGGGCGAATAGAAGTAATGAAACATTTTGTCATGTATACAATTTATAAAATCGTATATGTACGTATGGATTCAAATGAATAAGTTTACCTTAACCTATTTTGATTAGTACATACTAAATTATACCTTCAAAATTATTTTAAAACCACACCTTTATTGAGTTGTTTAATTAAGTCAGATTATTTTATATAAAATGATACACATTGTACATACTTCTAAATTACTAAGAACTTCGTTCCGTTTATGTTGTCACATCAAACGTTTAAAGCTTTTTCAAAACTCCTTTGATTAATTTTATCAACTTTTCGCATTACCCTACAGAGTGTCTGGATCACAGTTCTTCTCATCCTCGGTTTAAGGATGAAACTTACCATTAAGTTCATTGATAGAAACTCTTACGCCACTTTGAATGCCGGTTTTATAAAATTTGTTGGAAAGTCTTTACGCTCATAAAATTTTCCCTCTTATGGTGGGACATGGCCGAAACACGGACCGATAAATCAATTTTCTGGGATACGCTCGGTGGTCACCCTATTGTAGAAAAGGCACTAGGCGGGTTTCTACCCCAACTGTTGTTATAGTGGGTATCATGGATATATATTACACTAGACCGTTTGAGGAGTTTCTACTCTCAATATTCGCTGTCAACCGCAACACCCTAGTAAACATCAATCCTAGGATTCAATACTTTGAGGTGCACGAAATTATTTTTGGAGATTCATCCCACCTGGAGTTGGCCATTATTTATAACCCATGATTCGCGTTCTTTTCATCCGCACATAAATTTAAGAATATGGATGAATCCTAGATTTCCTCACTCATTGTACAAGGAAGTACACTCTCATTGAAATATCACACCTTTCGTACGTCTTCCTTTCGGAAATGTAATGAAAATTTACTTCGAAGTCCATGATCCTCGTTATCTCCTTTGAGAGAATTGCCTTAAATATCTATGCCACTTATGTGACTACTCCATATAATTTTTCCTTCATTGTTGCAACTATATTTCATTCTGAAAGGACCCGTTCATATACATTATAAACGATTCACAATAGTTGATTACATCGCGAGGTATTTGACCTCTATATAATACATTTTACAAACATTGCATTCGTTTTTAAAAGACAAACTTTCTTTACAACGAAAGTTGACGGCATGCACACCATTTCATAATACATCCAACTATAATTGACATAATAATAATCTTGATGAACTCAATGACTCGAATGCAACGTCTTTCAAAATATGCCATGAATGACTCCAAGTAATATCCTTAAAATGAGCTAATGCACAGCGGAAGATTTATTTAATACCTGAGAATAAACATGCTTTAAAGTGTCAACCAAAAGGTTGGTGAGTTCATTAGTTTATCATAATCAATCATTTCCGTAGTAGTAATAGACCACAAGATTTCAGTTTCTATAAATATCCGTACACTCGCAAGTGTATAAAAGTATTCTATAAGCTGTAGGCACCCGGTAACAAGCCTTAACGTTCATGTTTTACCCTCTGAAGTACACCAGATCAGGTGTGTTTAAAATAACCTCGAAGTACTAAAGCATCCCATAGTCAGGATGGGGTTTGTCAGGCCCAATAGATCTATCTTTAGGATTCGCGCCTACCGTACATAGACAAGTAGTTTAATGTTACCAAGCTAAGGGTATATTTCTGGTTTAAACCCACGTAGAATTAGTTTTAGTACTTGTGCCTATTCCGTAAAACATTTATAAAAACAGCGCATGTATTCTCAGTCCCAAAAATATATATAAAAGGGAGCAAATGAAACTCACCATACTGTATTTCGTAGTAAAAATACATATAACATCATTTAACAAGTGCAAGGTTGGCCTCGGATTCATGAACCTATATTAATTATATATATTTATATGTTGGTCAATATTTGTCTAACAATTTTTGGTCAAGTCATAGTGTACCACAATCCTAATGCTCGAGACTAATATGCAAAAGTCAACAAAAGTCAACTTGACCCAAAATGACTTCTAAAATTTATACGTGTTTATTATATAACTTAACTATAGTCATTTTATATATTTAAATATATTTAAAATTCATTTATTAATAAAAATTTATATTAACGTTTATATATGATAAAATATACTTTTATATATCTTAAGTAGTAAAATTTATAAAGTTCACTTAATATCGTAAAACTATAGTGGTAAGTATTATTAATGTAATTATATTACGCGTAGTGAAAAATATCTTTGTATCCCCTATTTATTTGATAAAATAATATTGATCATAATAATAATAAGTAAAAGTTGTATTATTTTGTAATAATAATTATTATTCTAAAAAAAATAACAATATTTATATTTACTAAAAATGATATTATGATAAAATGATAATACTAACATAATAGTAATAATGATATTTTATAATAACAATGACATTTCTATTAAAATAATAACGACGATAGTAATAATAATCATTTTAACAATAATACTAAAATTCAGTTAACTATAACTTCTAATCCGTTCATCAAAACCATTCGATATCTAAATGAAAAGTTCTTAATTTTTCGCTAGCTTTCCAATGACATGCATATCATATACCCTATCTCAGTAGCATATGTATCTAATTCAGGATTCAACAAACCTATCTAAGGACAATATCGAATGTACAAGCATGCATAATCCTATATACTCGAGCACTAGTCGGGGATACACTATTGATATATAAAAGTTAAGTTATGAGTGCTCACGTATCAATATTGAGATTAAATATTGCAGGAAAGTACGTAGACGCAACGGAGATGATAAACACTAGATTGACCTCACGAGCATACCCATGAACCATACCCATCACCTCCATAGCTATAACCCATAATTTCCTTAGCTTCGACTCATTCAAAAAACTATTTTGAAATCACTCGGACATCACTCCGTCGTAATATTTTATGTATACTAATAATATCTTGAAATAATACAGAGCAAATATATATATATATATATATATATATATATATATATATATATATATATATATATATATATATATATATATATATATATATATATATATATATATATATATGTAAATCGATTGAGAGAGTTTAGAGAAATATATTTTCAAGTTTCTATAAAATAATGAAACCTATTGAATTCTATTTATAATAGATTTTTGAATTATTAAAGTAAATTATTAAAGTGAATTATTAAAGTGAATTATTAAAGTATGAATTATTAAAGTGAATTATTAAAGTATGAATTATTAAAGTGAATTATTAAAGTATGAATTATTAAAGTGAATTATTAAAGTTAAAGTAAAGTAAAAGTAAAGTAAAGGTAGAGTTAAAGTATAGTAAAAGTATAAAAACTATGTATATATAATACGCGTATAAATATATATAATATTAATTTAAATCGTTATATATATTTAATGAAATAAAATATAAATATCGTTATATTTATTATACTGGTTAAGTAATGAGTTGTCAAAAGTGATTCTAGATATTTATAAAAGTTATATACATTTTAATAATAAAGTTCTTTTTAAACTGAAAACGTTTTTGTACGTTTGAAAATAGATTAATAGAATATTATGGAAACCAATTCTCCACTAGCTTTTGTCTAACTTTCGTAAATGACACTTTTTATTTTTATTTATAAATAGCTTTACAAATTATTCTAAATATCGTTAAGAGGAATAGAATTTCTCAAATCATAGTGGACCTCTCAACAGAGACTTGTAATCATAATTCAATGTTTCTGATAATTCAATCATTTAATATTTTTTTTTTTAATTTCGTCGATAATCATATTGAAACAAATACGTTCATATAAAGCATTATACGTTTAAATACTTTGTTGACATTTTCAATTTATAACATATACACATATACATACATATTCATATATGTTCATTTAATGGTTCGTGAATCATTGGAATTTGGTCGAGGTTTAAATGAATGTATAAACATAGTTTAAAATCCTTGAGATTTAACTTAACAAACATTGCTTATCGTGTCAGAATAATATAAAGATAAATTTTAAATTTAGTCGAAAATTTCCGGTTCGTCACAGTACCTACCCGTTAAAGAAATTTCGTCCCCGAAATTTGATAGAGGTCGTTATGGCAAACAATGAGAATGTTATTATGACGATTATGAAGTTTTATCATGTCTAAGAAGTATGTATAAAATAATTTGATTACTCGAAGCGTATGAGGGAAGTTATCGTAAATGAAGGAAATAAGATTATAGTGATTCGTCATATCTTTTGACGTCATCACAATTGATATCCGAATTTAAAGAAAATCTTTGTAATCTATGTTGGATTTGATGCTTCGGTGATTAAGGAGATTATGATTCTCTTCGAATTAATACGATAATCTATCTTGATTTCTCTGTCGGGTATTTCACTATAAATTCACCTCCTTCGTTTCCTTACAACTCACACCTTCTATTCTTTCTCCCTCAACTCATATTTTAAAGTATTTGTCAATATGCTTCATCCAGTACTGATTCTCGATATACTCCTCACTTTCATATCTGTCGTTCTTCTTTTTCATCTGCCTCCGGAAGAATCTATTTACTTCTACTATACTCTCGGTTTTATAGTGGTTTTAGTTCTTCCGTGTCTTTATATTGCTATATGCATCGATATATACGGTTTATAATTTTTGGGTGGTTGTTGGGTTTTATATCTTCCCTTATATTTCAAAGCCCCTGCTTTTGTTTTCGATAATCATTGACATCCACAGTTAATGCTCCCTCCTATTTGCTGCGATTTATACTCCAATTTCTATTTTGGAATTTTGTCCTTTCGTTTCTTCTTCTTGCGATTAAGCAACGTTTGTAATGTTCCAGTATTCGCAGATATGAATTTCAGAATGAACATAGTTAATGTTCTAAGAAGGAAATGGAAATTGCACGATCTTGATTTGACAAATTACTAGAATATCCGAAAATATAGAGCTATCAAGATGATATGTTCTTAATATGTTTGGAAATTGGGTAGAATGTAAGAGTCGTGTAAATACTACATAATGACGGTATGTTCTGTGAATCATCACGTTCCATTAGAAACTCGGTATGACTTACTGTAATATAATCACGTTGATCAAGTGTCATTATATTATACTAACTCATGCTTCAGTTCCCAACACTACTTCAAAACATTCATATTTGAATTTTTTTCAGAATTTAGAAACCAACACAGTTTCTTTTATGTTGCAGATATTATGGAGAGATAAATGATCTCAGATAAGAATAGTTGTGAAAATATCTCCAGAAATATGGAGAATATGTATAATTAGAGATACGAAGATATCTTATAATATTTAAGATAAGATGATGATGAAAAATAAGGTCCGCAAAGGTTTATAGTCAGGAGCAAGGTATTCGTTAATGACTTCGTCAGAAACAGAATCATCAAGATTCTTTAAATACAGACTTTGGTCCTTATATTTGTCCTTGGTCTCCTTCACGGTCTGCTCAATCCATTGTTCAGTACCAACTCTTCTCTTTTTCTGGGCTTTACCAACACATTATTCTTTGTCATCAAACTTTTGACTGTTAAAGTCGTTTACAGTTTCTGCTGCTTCATTAGCATTTCGAGAACTAATTCACAGTTTGAGATGTTTTTCAGAAACTTCACATTCGAAGTGTGTAAGTTTAGGAGATAGACGTTATATGTATACATATAACTTTTGACGTAAAATTGTCGCGAAATTCAAAATACTGATTGCTAATTCCCAGTAGTTGGTGTGACAATTATTGTTACATGATGTAGGTGAGTACATGATGGGTTTTAATGAATAAGTATAGTGGCTTTTCGGAGAGGCTTAAGTCGAAGGTTAATGAAGTTATTGATAAGTTTACTGCTAATGTGACGAGATATGAAAGGTTCCCCTGTAACAATGATGAAGGGGTAATTGTTATAATAAGGTTTATTCGTATAAACAAATGAAGGTGATTTGCTGAAGCTGTGACAAAATTGTCTATTTTGGAAAGAGATTGAAAAATTATATTTGGTAATAAATATCAAAGGATCTGACACGGATACGTGTTAAACTATAACTTTGGTTTTGAGAGCTTTTCAGGTGCATGACAGTGGGTAATGTGTGGTTGGATCATCATCTCGCATGTCTTTAAGAATTTCGAAGTGTTTGAACATATATTGTAATTCTTAATATACATATGATGTTCTAAGATTTTGAATGATACAAATATTTTTGTGAGTTCCATGAATAGAAATGAGGTTCTAGGACAGTTTTGAAGTCAAAGTATAGTTTTGAAAGATGTAGGAATCTAAGAGTGATGATTTCGGTTATATCTTGAATCGAATTCTGAGATTTCAAAATCAGAATATGTAATTAGATTTTGAATGAGTATGGTTGTTTTGATTTCTATAAAAGAATGTATATTGTTGTGAAAGTAGGGAGTATAATGGATGATTGGCTGAATCAGATTCGAAGAATATAACATATTAATTGTAAATTTATATATCTCTCGGGTATTACCTACCCGTTAAAAAAATTTCACAATTAATATTTTGTACAAAAGAATTTTATTACAGTCTTTATGGAAATATATATGTGTATATTTCTTCAAATGTAATATATATTTAATGAGTTAATATTAAATTAAACTCATTTGATTTATGGTTAAGGCTAGGATAGATAATTTCTAAAATTTAGAAATTACATAATTGTCGTAGAATGTTTCCCCAATGAAGTTATGAATCAATACTTCATCGTTGTGGTATTCCTTGGTATCTACATGGCGTATGACGTCGATGCTCGTGGGACAGATTGTGAAGTTGAGGTTTGCGATGCGGTTGTTGTTGGTGGTGGTAATGGTACTGTTGATGTTGTTGATGGTGGTACTGGTTATGCTGCTGGTGCTGCTGCTGGTGTTTGTAACCTTTGCACCATATTCTCCAAAGCCACTACCCGAGCGCGAAGCTCGTTGAGTTCTTCTATTACACCGGGGTGATTGTCGGTTCGGACGAGTGGATAAATAATATCTAGAATTTGGTGTAGTATATAATCATGACGAGATACTCTGGAAATGAGAGAGAAAATGGTGTTTCGGACAGGTTCGCCGGTAAGTGCTTCAGGTTCATTGCCAAGAGGGCAATGTGGTGGATGAAAGGGATCACCTTCTTCTTGTCTCCAATGGTTAAGTAGATTACGAACCCATCCCCAATTCATCCAAAATAGATGATGGCTAATTGGTTGATCCATTCCGGTCACGCTGCTTTCAGAGCTCATGTGGAAATCCATATCGGCATAGCTGTCGGAATCCGAGGAACTCGAACTGGTTGAGGGATCCATCTTGTATGATCAGGGAAAGAATTTTTGGTATAAAATAGATTATAGAATTTAGATTTGGTATTCTTCAATACATAATTTACATATGTATATATAATATCAAAATCCCATAAATTACGGAGGAATCTTTGAAAGATGTCAGTCAAAGTTCACAGTAACATATATGCTAAGATAAGAATTCATCTATACATTATTATGCAATAAATGTAGGAAAACGTGTCTAGACTTAAGAATGATAAGCAGGTAATTTCCTAAGGATGGTAAGTAGATAATTTCCCACTAAAAATGATAAGCAAAACTTTTGACATGCAGACACGGTCGAAGTCCAGACTCACTAATGCATCTTAATAACTATCAGTTAGACACACTAATGCAAGACCTGGTTTGCTAAGACCACCGCTCTGATACCAACTGAAAGGACCCGTTCATATACATTATAAACGATTCACAATAGTTGATTACATCGCGAGGTATTTGACCTCTATATAATACATTTTACAAACATTGCATTCGTTTTTAAAAGACAAACTTTCTTTACAACGAAAGTTGACGGCATGCACACCATTTCATAATACATCCAACTATAATTGACATAATAATAATCTTGATGAACTCAATGACTCGAATGCAACGTCTTTCAAAATATGCCATGAATGACTCCAAGTAATATCCTTAAAATGAGCTAATGCACAGTGGAAGATTTCTTTAATACCTGAGAATAAACATTCTTTAAAGTGTCAACCAAAAGGTTGGTGAGTTCATTAGTTTATCATAATCAATCATTTTCGTAATAGTAATAGACCACAAGATTTCAGTTTCTATAAATATACGTACACTCGCAAGTGTATAAAAGTATTCTATAAGCTGTAGGCACCTGGTAACAAGCCTTAACGTTCATGTTTTACCCTCTGAAGTACACCAGATCAGGTGTGTTTAAAATAACCTCGAAGTACTAAATCATCCCATAGTCAGGATGGGGTTTGTCAGGCCCAATAGATCTATCTTTAGGATTCGCGCCTACCGTACATAGACAAGTAGTTTAATGTTACCAAGCTAAGGGTATATTTCTGGTTTAAACCCACGTAGAATTAGTTTTAGTACTTGTGCCTATTCCGTAAAACATTTATAAAAACAGCGCATGTATTCTCAGTCCCAAAAATATATATAAAAGGGAGCAAATGAAACTCACCATACTGTATTTCGTAGTAAAAATACATATAACGTCATTTAACAAGTGCAAGGTTGGCCTCGGATTCACGAACCTATATTAATTATATATATTTATATGTTGGTCAATATTTGTCTAACAATTTTTGGTCAAGTCATAGTGTACCACAATCCTAATGCTCGAGACTAATATGCAAAAGTCAACAAAAGTCAACTTGACCCAAAATGACTTCTAAAATTTATACGTGTTTATTATATAACTTAACCATAGTCATTTTATATATTTAAATATATTTAAAAGTCATTTATTAATAAAAATTTATATTAACGTTTATATATGATAAAATATACTTTTATATATCTTAAGTAGTAAAATTTATAAAGTTCACTTAATATCGTAAAACTATAGTGGTAATTATTATTAATGTAATTATATTACGCGTAGTGAAAAATATCTTTGTATCCCCTATTTATTTGATAAAATAATATTGATCATAATAATAATAAGTAAAAGTTGTATTATTTTGTAATAATAATTATTATTCTAAAAAAAAAATAACAATATTTATATTTACTAAAAATGATATTATGATAAAATGATAATACCAACATAATAGTAATAATGATATTTTATAATAACAATGATATTTCTATTAAAATAATAACGACGATAGTAATAATAATCATTTTAACAATAATACTAAAATTCAGTTGACTATAACTTCTAATCCGTTCATCGAAACCATTCGATATCTAAATGAAAAGTTCTTAATTTTTCGCTAGCTTTTCAATGACATGCATATCATATACCCTATCTCAGTAGCATATGTATCTAATTCAGGATTTAACAAACCTATCTAAGGACAGTATCGAATGTACAAGCATGCATAATCCTATATACTCGAGCACTAGTCAGGGATACACTATTAATATATAAAAGTTAAGTTATGAGTGCTCACGTATCAATATTGAGATTCAATATTGCAGGAAAGTACATAGACGCAACGGAGATGATAAACACTAGATTGACCTCACGAGCATACCCATGAACCATACCCATCACCTCCATAGCTATAACCCATAATTTTCTTAGCTTCGACTCATTTAAAAAACTATTTTGAAATCACTCGGACATCACTCCGTCGTAATATTTTATGTATACTAATAATATCTTGAAATAATACAGAGCAAATATATATATATATATATATATATATATATATATATATATATATATATATATATATATATATATATAAATCGATTGAGAGAGTTTAGAGAAATATATTTTCAAGTTTCTATGAAATAATGAAACCTATTGAATTCTATTTATAATAGATTTTTGAATTATTAAAGTGAATTATTAAAGTAAATTATTAAAGTATGAATTATTAAAGTAAATTATTAAAGTATGAATTATTAAAGTAAATTATTAAAGTGAATTATTAAAGTGAATTATTAAAGTATGAATTATTAAAGTGAATTATTAAAGTATGAATTATTAAAATGAATTATTAAAGTTAAAGTAAAGTAAAAGTAAAGTAAAGGTAGAGTTAAAGTATAGTAAAAGTATAAAAACTATGTATGTATTATATGCGTATAAATATATATAATATTAATTTAAATCGTTATATATATTTAATGAAATAAAATATAAATATCGTTATATTTATTATACTGGTTAAGTAATGAGTTGTCAAAAGTGATTCTAGATATTTATAAAAGTTATATACGTTTTAATAATAAAGTTCTTTTTAAACTGAAAACGTTTTTGTACGTTTGAAAATAGATTAATAGAATATTATGGAAACCAATTCTCCACTAGCTTTTGTCTAACTTTCGTAAATGACACTTTTTATTTTTATTTATAAATAGCTTTACAAATTATTCCGAATATCGTTAAGAGGAATAGATTTTCTCAAATCATAGTGGACCTCTCAACAGAGACTTGTAATCATAATTCAATGTTTCTGATAATTCAATCATTTAATATATTTTTTTAATTTCGTCGATAATCATATTGAAACAAATACGTTCATATAAAGCATTATACGTTTAAATACTTTGTTGACATTTTCAATTTATAACATATACACATATACATACATATTCATATATGTTCATTTAATGGTTCGTGAATCATTGGAATTTGGTCGAGGTTTAAATGAATGTATAAACATAGTTTAAAATCCTTGAGATTTAACTTAACAAACATTGCTTATCGTGTCAGAATAATATAAAGATAAAGTTTAAATTTAGTCGGAAATTTCCGGTTCGTCACATCGTCCCAGTTCGTCCCCTTGGGGAGCTCCTATTTTGTTTGTCAAGAAGAAAGATGGTTCGTTCCGATTGTGTATTGATTATCGCGAGTTAAACAAGCGTACTATTAAGAATCGTTACCCTTTTCCGAGAATTGATGATCTGTTCGATCAACTTCAAGGTTCGTCCATTTATTCTAAGATTGATCTTCGTTCTGGTTATCACCAATTACGCGCTAGAGAAACTGATATTCTGAAAATTGCTTTTCGCACCCGTTATGGTCACTACGAATTCCTTGTTATGCCGTTCGGATTGACAAACACACATGCTATGTTCATGGACCTCATGAACCGTGTGTGTAGGCCCTATCTGGATAAATTCGTTATTGTTTTCATCGACGACATCCTTATTTATTCCAAGAGTGATGAAGAGCACGAAGAACATTTGAAGTTAGTGCTTGATTTATTGAGAAAAGAAGAATTGTACGCTAAGTTCTCTAAGTGTGCTTTCTGGTTAAGAGAAGTTCAATTCCTTAGACATACTATTAGTAAACAGGGAATACAAATTGATCCTGCTAAGATTGAGGCAATTGAAAAGTGGGAAATTCCGAAAACTCCTACTCAGATTCGTTAGTTTCTAGGGTTGGCAGGTTACTATAGAAGGTTCATTCAAGATTTCTCTCGTATAGCGAAACCTCTGACTGCTTTAACGCACAAGGGGAAGAAGTATGAGTGGAAGGATGAACAAGAGATTGCTTTTCAGATTTTGAAGAAGAAGTTGATTACCGCTCCGATATTGTCACTACCTGAGGGTAATGATGATTTTGTTGTTTATTGTGATGCTTCGCGTCAAGGCTTTGGTTGTGTTTTGGTGCAACGAAAGAAATTTAATGCGTACGCGTCACGTCAGTTGAAGATTCACGAGCAAAATTATACAACTCATGATTTAGAGTTGGGAACTGTTGTGTTTGCGCTTAAGATTTGGAGACATTATCTTTATGGGGTCAAGAGTACAGTGTACACAGATCACAAAAGTCTTCAACATATCCTCGATCAGAAACAGTTGAATATGAGGCAACGAAGATGGATTGAGACGTTGAATGATTATGATTGTGAACTTTTATATCATCCAAGTAAGGCTAATGTTGTGGCCGATACGTTAAGTCGTAAAGAGAGGACTGAACCTCGTAGGTTTAGGGCCTTGAATATGACCATTTGAACAAACCTCGCAAGGCAGATTCTTGCAGCTCAACAAGAAGCCTTGAAGGAGAAGAATTTTGTAACGGGAAGGTCCGAGGCTTGAGTAAATAGTTAGAGGTATGAACCGATGGTACTCGGTATTTTGCGAGACGTCTTTGGGTTCCGAAATTTTGTGATTTGCGACAACTTATTTTAGATGAAGCTCATAAGTCTGGGTACTCTATTCATCCTGGTTCAGGAAAGATGTATCATGATCTTAAGGAGCTGTATTGGTGGCCTAATTTGAAAGCTGATGTGGCTACGTATGTGGCTAAGTATTTGATCTGTGCTAAGGTTAAATCTGAACATCAGAAACCATCTGGACTTTTGGTGCAACCTGATATTCCCGAGTGGAAGTAGGAAGGTATTACAACGGATTTTATTACGAAGTTACTGAGAGTTGTGGGTGGTTATGATACCATTTGGGTGATTGTTGATCGACTCACAAAATCAGCTCATTTTTTACCGATTAAGGAAACAGATTCGAAGGAGAAGCTCACTCGTTTGTATTTGAAGGAGATTGTTTCTAGACATGGTGTTCCCGTATCTATTATTTCGGACCGAGACAGTTGATTTACATCGAGGTTTTGGCAGTCCTTACAAGATGCTTTGGGGACTAAATTGGATATGAGCACCGCTTATCACCCACAGTCGGATGGTCAGAATGAAAGGACCATCCAAACGTTGAAAGGCATGTTGAGGGCATGCGAAATTGATTTTGGTGATGGTTGGGATAGATACTTACCGTTGGCTAAATTTTCTTATAACAACAAGTTATCATGCAAGTATTAAAGCCGCACTGTTTGAAGCTCTGTATGGTAGGAAGTGTAGGTCTCCTGTCTATTGGAATGAGGTTGGGGATGCTCAACTCACAGGTCCAGAAATTATTCATGAGACTACCGAGGAGATTGTACAGATTAAGGAGAGATTGAAAACCGCCAGGAGTCGGCAAAAGAGTTACGCCGATGTTAGAAGGAACAATATTGAATTTCAGGTTGGTGATCGTGTTATGTTGAGGGTATCACCTTGAAAGGGCGTAATACGTTTTGGTAAAAGGGGAAAGTGAATCCTCATTTTGTTGGACCGTCTGAGATTATTGAGAGAGTTGGACCCGTGGCTTATCGTTTGAAATTGCCACAAGAACTCAGTACTGTTTATTAAGTTTTTCATGTATCGAATTTGAAGAAGTGTTTGGCCGAGGCCGATGAAACTATTCCTCTGGAGGAACTTCATGTTGATAAGTAACTTTATTTTATTGAGGAACCTATTGAAATTATGGATCGAGAGGTTAAGACTCTTAAGCAGGGTAGAATTCCTATCGTCCGAGTTAGATGGAATGCTAGACGCGAACCCGAGTTCACTTGGGAACGTGAAGATTAGATGAGGCAGAAGTACCCGCATTTGTTCCCAGATGCCGAGTCAACCCCTGCACCTGCTTAAATTTCGGGACGAAATTTCCGTAACGGGAAGGTACTGTAACGACCCTACTTTTTCCGTTATCTTTTACCGTTAACTATTTAACGACCGTTAACTGTTATTCGTGCCACGTCATTTCTATGACCTATATTATTATTTTTGTAATAATATATTAATTATTATGTGTTATATGAATATTTGAATTCATATTTTAAGTTGTACGTTTCTACGTGTCGCGGATTTCTATCCGGCGAATCTTTTCGGTTTTCAAACCAACGGTCGAGCTTTTGGGATTTTTAAGTCCTAATTATTTTAAATATGATATTTTTATGTCATTTGATTATATATAGTATTTATATGTATTTTTCGTCTCGTATTTGTTATATCTCCGAATTTTCAATCGCGTAGCAGTGTTTTCGCGTTTCGGGTTTCGTTCGGCCATTCGGGCCACTAGGAATTGATCAAAATACAAAATTGGGCCATGGGGCCCACCCCATGACCCCCATTCAGCCGAGCATCACAAGAAAGGGGGGAGAGTGTTTAGTTCTTTTCCCATTTTCATTTTAACACATTCATTTTTATTTCCATTAAACCTAATTCTATTTTTCTCCCAACTTCTCCCTTTTTCTTCTTGCCTAGCTGTCACCACCACCACCATGTTCATCATCATCTTCCATCAATCAAGTGCTTGGATCAAGAAGCTTTCAACATAAACGCGTTCCTCTCATCATCCTCTACACGATTACACCTCTTGATTCTCGATTAGGGTATAAATCCTAAGCCTAGATTTTTAATTTTTATTTATTTTTCTGTATTTTGATGTTATATTGATAGTATGATAGTTACATGTTATTGTATTGATGATTGTATGCGTAGAATTGCTCGATTATACATGTTTTCGGTTTGATAAAATTGGGACAGCAGCTATTTCGTGTATTTCTGATATTTTTACTGTTATAAAAGTTAAAATAAAGTATCTAGATGAGTTCCTCTCATCAAGACATTAATTTTAGACTCCGGATTCATGTCGTTTCGATTCCCGGAGCCTTAGATATGATCAAAGTGGTATTTTGTTAAGATTGAAAAGTGATATTGGTATGAACCAGGTTTGGTCCGACTTTGTAACCATATTTGGTTACTTTAGGGTGTTTTAGTGTGTTAGGATCAATGATGGGACGAACTTTCATGTTCGGGTCATCTAAATCCGAGCCACGAATAACCCGTTACGTCTAAAACACGATTTTGATTGAATTAAAGTTTCAAATGGGGTCGTGGCTGATCACCACGACTTGTGGGCTGTTCTTGGTGTGTTCTTGAGTGTACCAAAGTGTCGGGTGGTTTGATTAGGCGGAGATATATGTAAGGCTCGCCGAAAACCGACACCCGGGGCTCAAGATACGACCCGATGAACTTTTGATTTAAAACTTATGATTAACTATTAAACTTATGATAAAAATAATGGATTTCATTATCATTTAATTACTTATGATAAAAAAGGTAATTATTATTATTTAAGACTTTTGATATATATTTATTATATCATTTAATTATTACTTATGATTTAATTAAAATTTTAATTAAACTTTTAATTAATAATACTTTTATTATTAATGGAAAATACTTATGGTAAGTATTAAACTTATATTATGAGATTATTATGATGAGACTTATAATAAGGATTAAATAATTATTTAATTATTATAAGGCTTATTTATTATTTAATTATAATTTAATTATTAAATACTTATGATTTAATAATTATAATTAGAAACTTATGATATGATTAATAATTCATTATTAATTAATAATACTTATGATATGATTTAAAATTTATTATTAATTAATAATACTTATATTATGGCTAATATTTAATTAATTAATTAATTACTTATGTTATATTAATTATATCATTAAAACTTATATTAACTTTAATAATTCATTTTAATTTAATTAAACTTATGTTATGACATATTTAGACATATTTAACTTTAATAAACATTATAACTTACATTATTATTACAACTTACACTTTTAAAATTAACGTTGACTATGTATGACCAAGGTTGACTTTTGAGTTGACTTTCGGTTGACTTTGACTTTCAGTTGACTTTTGTTGACTTTCTAATTAAGGAAACTTTCCTAACTTATAAACTTTCCTAAAATAGCAACTTTCTAAATTTGGAAACTTTCCAAAAATAGAAACTTTTCAAAAATAGAAACTTTCCAAAAATGAAAACCTGCTAAAAATAGAAACTTTCTAAAAATAGAAAGTGTGTGTCCGTAAGCTGTTCCAATCAAACCGATGCATATTGAGTATTGTTCTATGACTACTTGCAACATGTACAATAGCTATCATACTAAGACTTGACCTAAGTTAGTTATTTATATCGACCTGCTTTATTTATAGGTCGGCGTTGTGATCATTCCTGATCACTGTACTACATTTGCTGTTCGCTTAATTGTGTTGGTTACTTCGTTACTATTAAGGTGAGTTATAGTCCCATTTTTCTATTTTTAATCTTTTGGGATGAGAATACATGCAATTTATTTTATATTTGTGACAAGTGGAAGTTGGTTTAAATTATTCATTGTGAGTTGAACAAAAATATTCCCTAGTCTGGTAACTGTAATCACTGGTTTCTACTGGTGAATGCGAATCCTACGGATAGATCTATCGGGTTTGACAACCCCATTTCGAGCTAGTCGCGCTAGCAATTTATAATCGGAATGTTTAGTACTTCGTATTTTGTTGTAGATACACTTGTTCGGTGTATATTATTTATTGTGTTTAGCAAGGGTAAATAAAGGGTTAAGTGGTTACCAGGTGGCTCACGGAAAATGGAATAATGTTTTATTATATGTTTTCTAGCATATAATTTTGTGGTCCAAAAAGGAGTTTTTATGTTTTCAAACATAAATTTTTATGGTTTAAATTAAATATTATTTGTAATATTAAACCTATAATTCACTCAACATTTTTGTTGACAGTTACTCGCATGTTTTATTCTCAGGTTCATGATTGATTGCTTCCGCTGTGCTTAGAGAGTCTGCATATTTATGATGACAGCTTTTGTTAAACATTAACTTGCATTCTATTTTGATACATTTAATAGTGGATGTTGTTGACTTTGTTTAGGTCAACTTTTGGTTAAGTAATAGTGTATGGTTTTTCTAAACTTACATATTATGATAGGTTTCCTTTATAGGAAATCATTTTTAAATAAAGAATGCAAGGTTATTTATTAAATTCATATAGAGTTATGATCAAGCTGTGGGACCAAGATAACGATGGTCGTCAAGTGTACTTTGACGGGTCGTTAAACTGACCGAACTCAGCCTTTGTTTTAAACTACTTTCATAAACGAAACTTACTTTACGCCTTTTTGCTGATGATGAATGATGATGACCTTTAAGACCTTATTTACTTACTTTTAAACCTTTTGGGACGATTTACTGACTTAGTAATATTTGACTTAGGTTGAGGACTCGTTGGACCTTTCGGACCGATTACTTGCACACTTTTCCCGACTCTACTTTACCGCTACTTTATCATTGTGAGTTATAGCATTCCCTTTTTACTTTAACTTATTTTGGGAACTGAGAATACATGCGGATTTTATGTTTTACATACTAGGCACGAGTACTTAAACTTATATATGTGTGGGTTATATAACGGCAGAAACATTCCCTTTAGCTCGATAACGTTTAGTCATTGGTTTTTGAACCGGTGAACGCGAATCTTAGATATGGATCCATAGGGTTTGACATCCCCACTCGGGCTAGTAGTGCTAGCATTTAACGAGTGTTTAATACTTTGTAAACATACGCACTTACCAAGTGTACTTTCAGGGGGTATAAACGTTAAGTTAGTTACCAAGTGCCCACGGTTAACATATACTTTATCATACTGTTTTGAAACGCTATTTGTAGCACTGAAATCTCGTGGCCTACCTTACATACTGTTATACTTAAACTATAGCTCACCAACCTTTTTGTTGACGTTTTTAAGCATGTTTTTCTCAGGTGATTAAGGTTATTTGCTTCCGCTGTCGTGCTAGTCTTGTCGTAGACACCCGCTGCTCTAGTGTTATCACCGCATGAACTGTTTATCTTGTATTCAAACTTTAATACTTTTGAACTATGTTTTGTAACGACCTAAAGGTCACATACATTTATTCATGCTTGCTATTCGTAGAAGCATACTGTTGGTGTAAAAAAATTGACGTCGGTTATGACGTCATCTTTTTATCGTGAATGCAACTTCTTTTATTACAGCATATAGTACTTAACCTTGTAATGATCCTGTTGTTGATGATTCGTACACGATGGTTTTGTAAGGGGCATCGCATGGTGCACATCATTTGTTCATTCCGTCTTGTTGTTACATCACTTTTGTTTTTCGTTTTGTCGTCAAATGTACTAGCTTTTGCTGAACTTAATGTCAGTTTTTGAAAATGCGCTGTTTTACCCTGTTGTGTACAATTGACAATATACATATATACAAATATAAACATGCATGGTAATTTGAAATGGGACTTAAAATCCCACTTTCAAATCAAATATGAAATATTAGTACAAAATAATAAAAATATTAAACAATACATTAATGTATTACAATATCATATGGTTAAACATAAATAAAAATCATAAAAAGATAAAAATCATAGAAATCACCAACGGAACTATATCAATCTGGATAGGGGTTCCAGTTCATGTCGTCGTCCGGGTTCCATGGTTGGTGATAGGTGTACTGGTAGGCATGGTTAGGGTCGTAGAGAGTATATGGTGGTCTCATCTCGGGCTGGTGTGGAGGATAGTAAGCGGGTCGGGTCGAAATGTAGTGATCCTGAGGTGACAGCTGGCTTATAATCTGTCGCTGATGATAGTCCCATCTATCATGCTGTCATTGCCTGGAATGCTCGTAATCATTCCGGGCTTGCCACTGCTCCATCCGACTAAATCTTTCCCCGTTTGTCATATCTACCTCATCTACACGCTGGTAGACATCAGTCATAGCCTCCCTAATGACATCCCTAATGTCATCCGCTTCCTCCATTTCCTCATCTGAAACTCTCTCTACCTGAGGATGACTACCTTCATAGGGTACTGGCTGGTTACGTCTGCTCTTTAATACCTTAGCACCCTGATAGACCTTCATTCCTAAAGGCTCAACCTGTTCCCTACATTCCAAAAGTGGACCCCTTGGTCCCTATTTACACCCAAATACTCTCCAATGAGAGTAACAAAAATACCTCCTCCTATTATTCCCCCTTCCTGTATTCCTTCCACCATCTTAGACAAATAAAAACTAACACAGTAAGGGATATTAACAAAGCTTCTTGGGTCTCGAATACACTTTAGGTAAAATAAATCATGTAAGGTCATTTTCTCCTTGTTGTGACCTCTCTGTGCAATCGAGTTAGCCAGAAATCTATGAATTAAATGAAGTTCGGCTTTGTTAATATGTAAGTAGGAGTGTTTTCCTCCTAGCGTAAAAACATTATAGTTTGACATACGCCTCCAGACGGCGTTCGCGTCAAAATTCCTATCTACCCTTTCACCACGATAAATCAAATTCATAAAATCGGGTAGTAGTAATTCACCAGGAGTATATATCTGTAAAGCCCTGGCCATGACCAGCATGGACATCCTATACATCCTACGGCCAAGTATAAATTTAAGAAAACTTCTATCATCTAATCTATCTACATCTACATTTAATGCTATAGTACTCATCAGCTCAACACACCATTCCTTATATACAGGCCTACGAATGGTGAATAGACGTTCCCAATCGGTAAAAGAAGAACTGCCATACCTTTGAATCAGATGCTCCCTAACTGAGTTAGCTAGTTGGACCCTTTCCAAAGGATCCCAATCGATTACCCTTGGCACTTCTACATTTTTCGATAGCAGTTTGAATTTGTTACTTTGATATGCCGGGTAATCCCTCCAGCTTCTATCGAATCTCAGATTAGGATGCAACGGTATTCTACTGGTGGATGCATCAGAAATACTGTGAAGGCATCAACAAATTGTAGCGGATCATAATAAGGTACGTGTTGATCAGGCTGTTGTTGTGGTTCCTGTTGTTGTTCCGGTTCAGGCTCGTATTGCGGCTCACATTCTGGTTCAGGTTCCTGTTGTGGTTGTCTAGATGATGATGAAGCACCAGCAGTATCGGTTTTCTGCAAAACACATTAAACACAAAATTTGTGCATCCAAATATGCATTAGTGTTAGCAAAATAACAACTTGAAACAATTACAATAACATGTTAAATCAAAATTAAACTTATACACATTTTCACAATTTTATCAATTCTACACTTTTTCAAATAAGCCTATATGAAAATGTATACAAAGTTCATAAGCATTTAACTCAAATAACATGTCAAAATAGTCATTACTAACAATTAAACAAGTCTCAAATGGCAATTATATCAAATTAATCAAGTTCATGAATTTTGTACCTAAAAAGTCTACTTTAATCTCAAAAAAATATGTTTAGGATCAATGTTTGGATCATTTAGCTACCTAAACATGTTACACTACTTAATTTAGCAATAATTCATGATAAAAATTGGCCATAACCTGTTTATATCAAAAAGTCCCAAATTGCTCAAGAACACAAACCCTAGATTCCTAAAATTTTTGAAGTTTTTGGCTTCAAATCATGTTAAATAGCATCAATCTAGGTTATACATGCATAAAATACTAACAATTTAACACTAATTATACTAGAAATTAACAAAATCAAATTAGGTAAAATATTGGTATTTATCACAAAAACTAGAAAATTTATGAGTTTAGGGGTGTAATTTTTACCTTTTTGTTGAAGAATCCGAACCTAGGCATGATTAGAGCAAGAAATTTGACGAATTACGGTGAATTTTGGTGAAAAATTGATGAAATTAGAGGTGTTTTTGGAGTGTGGTTCGTATATGTGTGTGTGTTGTGGAGTGACAGAGAACAGCTCGCTGGTTCTTTTGTTCCTGGCCTGTATTCCAGCCTCATGCGATCGCATGAGGCTCCAGTGCAAACCCCATGCGATCGCATGGGGTCCGGGTACAGTACCATTTTTGCTTTTTTTTTAAAAAAAAAAACCCTTACTTAATAAAACATATATTTAAATTAATTTTTAAAAATTTGTTTCTTTTTAGGAGTGAGGGCGTTTCGGAACGATGTCCTAGTCCGTCCCTCGACAAAATTTTAAAAATTTATCATTTTTAAGCGCGATTTTAAAAATAAAGATTTTTGGGTTTTTTTAATGTTTTTGGAATACTTTAATTCAATAAGATTAAAAATAATGATAATAAAAGTTCTCGTCCCTCCCTTGGGTAGAGCAATTTCGGTTCAACGACCTAGTTTTCAACTCACGACGAATTTTAAAACTCACATTTTTAACTTAATGAAATAAAATACATTTTTGTTTTTAAATTCACACCAAACTTAAATTTAAAATGCATAAAATTAAAAATTCATATTATGAAAATTGAAAATTCACACCAAACTTTTATTATATTTTTGTTTTTATACATACAAACTTATATTAAAAATATTAATTTTTCAAATATTTACAAACTTAAATATATTGATTTTAAAAAGTTACATTAATAATTTAATATTAATTTTAAAAACAAAGTAAAAATAAAATTTAAAATCTTTTTGGTCTTTTATCCCACTTTAATCAATCAAATATTATCAAAAATATACGCCCCTCTTTTCGGTAAAGTAATTTCGACTATATTACCTAGTTTTACTCCTGACGAATTTTTGAAATATTTTGGGTTGATTGATTAAAGATATTTATACCTTAAGAATAAACGGTAAATTTTGCAGTGATGTAATAAATTTTTGTATGATATTAATAATTTCGGTCGCAAAACCTAATTTTATTGAGTATCAATTTAATACTTTATGGCGAACAACTTAGTCTTTATTATCAAAAGGTTAAAAGCAATAAAATAAAAATAAAAACTGTACATACTTACCTGTGAGATAGAATTCTCAGTGACCTGCTTTAGCCCACTCATAAGATAGTCGGACTAATTGGTTTTCCATAGCTACATAGGCATAACCTCGAGTGTTCAACGATTTTTCTTCGAAACATATGAATGGTCCTTCTCTGCATAAAGTAACAAATTCTGTATTTGAATATGTTTGATTCATCGAGCATTTTCCTTCGTGTGACCATTTTCCGCATTTGTGACATCTTTCAAGGTGTCGTGCTCTTCTTTTCGCTGCAGATTTTGATTTTCCTTTACCAAAATGTAACTTATTATGATCGTTTCTGAGTTCTTTTCTTACTCCGTCCAATTTGGCTCTTATTACTGATACCAGGTCACTCGAGAGTGTGTCATTATTACGTTTAGTGATCAAAGCGTGTAGCATTAGACCATGGTTTAGTTCACAGGAATTCTTCATCTCGTAAAACCTAAAAAATAAAAATTCAGAATGGGGGGAGAAGACTAGTTCTGTAGGGTCTGCTAGGGAAAGACCATTCGGATTCCATTCTCGGAAACTACACGAAAACAGAATATCTAACTCTAACAGAAATATATATTACCCTAAAAAGATTCGGACCTCCCCACACTTAGTTAGATGTGGTGTTGAAATTGTGATTAATGTTATTTTCAATTGGATCATCAACAATTTGTATATCTCTGACTTTTGCTTCAATCCATTTTTTGATTTCCTCCGTAGCTTTTACAAATTCAACTAACATCGCCTTTTCTTTTGGCGATAAATTGGATACTAATCGGTTACATAACTTAAAGTTTCCCTTAATCTTAGCATCGTGAATCCGTTTATAAAGTTTCTTCGTTGAACTGTTAAAAATGGGTTCATCTAATTTCGTATCATCAACGGGGTTCTTTGTGATCGGATCATCATTAAGTGTTTCTTCATCTTCCCCACACTTATGCGTTTTTATTGGTCTAACAGTTTTGGTTGGTGGAGATCTAAACTTTCGGTTCACAAAGGTGATCGATTTATCACCATCCCAAAGTGTCATTCTTCCTTCTCTTACATCAATGAATGCCTCGGTGGTTGCTAAAAATGGGCGACCTAAAATTAGAGGAATATCAAGGTTTTCCTCCATATTAATCACTATGAAGTTTGCAACAAAGGTCAAACTTCCCACGTTAATAAGTAAATTACTTGCTATTCCAACCGGGTGTTTAATGGTTAGGTCAAATGATTGAACACCTATTTTGGTTGGTTTTAATTTACCCATACCTAATCTTTTGTATAAGGAAAGAGGCATAATATTTGCACTTGCTCCTAAATCTGCGAGTCCATTATATACAGCACCATCATTAAGCAAGCAAGAAATGATAAATTCGCCCGGGTCTCCTACTTTAGTAAGTCGAGTTGGTTTGTAAACCTTTTTCGGGTGTTCTTTTCTTGGTTCTTTCACTTCTATTTGAACTTCTTGTTCACATTTTTCTTCATTTCTTGGAATGGGAGGTTTGTATAAGAATTCTTCTTCATCACTCCAATTTGAATCCTCCCTATTTTCTAATTTTGATTTTTCATATGTTGTTGATAACATATTTATGTTTTCATTTTGAAGGTTTTCTTGGGTGGTGAAATTATGATTGACTTCATTGTCAACTTCCATCGGACCATGTATGTAATGTTCAACTCTGTGACCATTAACTTTAAATTCAATCCCATTTGAATTTATTAACTCTACTGTTCCATATGGGAAAACTCTTTTGACTATAAATGGTCCAGACCATCTTGATTTCAATTTTCCAGAAAATAGCTTGAATCGTGAATTGAAAAGAAGAACTCTGTCTCCTTCCTTAAATTCTTTTGAACTTCTGATTCTTTTATCATGCCATTTCTTCGTTCTTTCCTTATAGATTAACGAATTTTCATATGCTTCATGTCTTAATTCTTCTAATTCGTTTATTTGACTTAACCGTAGACGTCCAACTTCATGTAAATCAAGATTACATGTCTTCAAAGCCCAAAATGCTTTGTGTTCAATTTCTACTGGAAGATGACATGCTTTTCCGTAAACGAGTTTAAAAGGTGTGGTTCCAATTGGAGTTTTGTAGGCTGTTCTAAAAGCCCAGAGTGCATCCTCCAATTTAATAGACCATTCTTTCCGATTTGATCCTACGGTTTTCTCTAGAATATGTTTTAAAGCTCGGTTGGTATTTTCTACTTGTCCACTTGTTTGTGGATGATAAGCAGTGGAGATTTTATGAGTTACTCCATATCTTTTAAGAACTTTCTCAAGTTGATTATTACAAAAATGAGTACCCCGATCACTTATTAAAGCTTTCGGTGTTCCAAACTTGGCAAAAAGACGTTTTAAAAAGTTGACTACAACTCGTGCATCGTTAGTTGGAAGAGCTTGTGCTTCCGCCCATTTAGATACATAATCAATGGCTACGAGAATGTATAGATTATTATGAGATTTTGGAAATGGACCCATAAAGTCAATACCCCAAATGTCAAATACTTCACATACTTGAATGATATTTTGTGGCATTTCATCACGTTGACTTATTTTTCCGGCCCTTTGACAAGCATCACCGGATTTGCAAAGAAGGTGTGCGTCTTTGAAAATTGTATTCCAATAGAATCCATCATCGTAAACTTTTCTTGCTGTGAGTTGAGGCCCATAATGCCCTCCTGTTGGTCCTGTGTGACAATGGTTTAAGATTTGACTAGCTTCATCTCCGAATACACATCGGCGTATTATTCCATCGGGACATCTTTTGAACAAATGTGGATCTTCTAAAAAATAGTGTTTTACATCACTAAAGAATTTCTTTCGTTTTTGGTACGACAACCCTTTTTCAAGGAATCCACATACTTAGTAGTTTGCAAAGTCAGCAAACCATGGAATTTCACTATAATTGATCTTCAAAAGATATTCATCAGGAAAGTTATCTTGTATGGCCGATTCATTTAGAACTTCTAATTCGGGATTTTCAAGACGAGAAAGATGATCAGCGGCGAGATTTTCTGCTCCTTTTTTGTCTCGGATTTCAATATCGAACTCTTATAAGAGTAAGATCCAAGGAATTAATCGTGGTTTGATATCTTGTTTTGAAAATAGGTATCTAAGAGCAGAATGGTCGGTATAGACCACCGTTTTAGCTAGAACGAGATATGAACGAAATTTGTCAAAAGCAAAGACAATAGCAAGGAGTTCTTTTTCGGCAGTTGTGTAATTCGTTTGTGCTCCTTGTAATGTCTTACTAGCGTAATAAATAGGTTGAAATCGTTTTTCAATCCTTTGTCCTAAAACGGCTCCCATTGCAAAATCACTTGCATCGCACATGAGTTCAAATGGTAGATTCCAATTTGGAGTTATCATGATCGGTGCATTAGTGAGTTTCTCTTTAAGAATATTAAAAGATTTGATACATTCATCCGAAAAGATGAATGGATCATCTTTTTCTAGGAGTTTATTCATAGGAGTGGCAATTTTAGAAAAATCTTTTATGAAACGTCGGTAAAAACCGGCATGCCCTAGAAAACTCCTAACTCCTCTTACATTGGTGGGATGTGGAAGTTTAGCAATTACATCTACTTTAGCTCTATCCACATCAATTCCTCCCTTTGAAATTTTATGTCCAAGAACGATGCCTTCTTTAACCATGAAATAGCATTTCTCCCAATTAAGTACTAGATTTGATTGTTCGCATCTAATAAGCATTCGTTCAAGATTAACTAGACATGATTCAAAAGTATCACCGAAGACTGAAAAGTCATCCATGAAAACTTCAATGCATTCTTCTATCATGTCGTGAAAAATCGCCATCATGCACCTTTGAAAGGTTGCAGGGGCATTGCAAAGTCCAAATGGCATGCGTTTATAAGCAAAAGTACCATAAGGGCACATGAACGTGGTTTTCTCTTGGTCCTCAGGTGCTATTGGAATTGGAAAATATCCGGAAAAACCATCAAGAAAACAATAGTAACTATTTTCGGCAAATCTTTCCAACATTTGATCAATGAAAGGTATGGGAAAGTGATCTTTTCTGGTGACGTCATTTAATTTTCTATAATCAATACAAACACGCCATCCTGTTACAGTCCTAGTAGGAATAAGCTCATTTTTCTCATTTGTAATGACAGTCATGCCACCCTTCTTAGGTACGCATTGAACTGGGCTTACTCATGGACTATCAGAGATTGGATAAATTAAACCTGCATCTAGCAGTTTAATAATTTCTTTTTTAACAACATCTTGCATATTAGGATTTAGTCTTCGTTGGCGTTGCACATACGTTTTATGACCTTCTTCCATAAGGATTTTATGTGTGCAATACGAAGGACTTATTCCTTTAATATCATGAATCTTCCATGCAATAGCTGGTTTATGAGCTTTTAGCACAGAAATGAGTTGAGATTTTTTATTTTCAGTAAGAGAAGACGATATTATTACAGGTAATTCAGTTTCACCATGTAAATAAGCGTATTCCAAATGGTTTGGAAGTGGCTTTAACTCTAATGTCGTTGGTTTTTCTATCGATGATTTGTATCAATATCTGTCTTCCTCTTTTAGCATTTGAATTTCTTCTGTTGTTGGTTCATATCCATTAGCCATAAGTGTAGCTAACATTTCAGTTTCATCAATTGGTTCAGTTCCTTCTCCTGAAGAACATTCTCCTGTTCCTTGTAATTCTGGAAAGTCTTCTAACAATTCTGCATGTGAATCTATAGTTTGAATATAATAACATGTATCATCTGCAGATTACGGTTGTTGCATGGCTCTATCAATAGAAAAGGTAACACTCTCGTCCTCTATACTTAGGGTCAGTTTTTTACCAAACACGTCTATTATTGCTTTAGCCGTGTTTAAGAATGGTCTTTCTAATATGAGAGGAACTCGAGAATCTTCTTCCATATCCTGAATAACAAAATCT
Source organism: Rutidosis leptorrhynchoides (assembly GCF_046630445.1). NCBI lineage: Eukaryota > Viridiplantae > Streptophyta > Magnoliopsida > Asterales > Asteraceae > Rutidosis > Rutidosis leptorrhynchoides. The sequence continues at coordinate 119,524,576 of NC_092342.1, read as the reverse complement.
ACTGGAAATACTAAAGTACCAACTTTAACTAGCATGTTCTCCATTATCCCTCTAGGATATTTTACTGATCGATCGGCTAGTTGTATGCTTATTCGTGTTGGTTTCAATTCTCCAAGGTCTAGTTTAGCGTATAGTGAATACGGCATTAAATTTATACTAACACCTAAGTCTGCCAATGCTTCTATTGAACTAAGACTACCCAGAAAACATGGAATTGTGAAAATTCCTGGATCAGATAATTTTTCTGGTATCTTATTCAACAGCACTACAGAACAATTAGCATTCATAGTAACAGCCGAGAGTTCTTCCATTTTCTTTCTATTTGTGATTAGATCTTTCAGAAATTTAGCATATCTAGGCATTCCTGAAATCACATCAATGAAAGGAAGATTTACATTTATTTGTTTAAACATATCCAAGAATTTGGATTGCTAGGCTTCAAGTATCTCTTTTCTCATTTTACTCGGGTAAGGAAGTGGTGGTTGGTATGGTTTAACATAAGGTTTTGCCTTAACTGTGTTATCTTCATTAACCTTTTCAACTACCGGTTATGTTTCCTTATCTTGCTCAGGTTGTGGTTCTTGTGGAGTAGGAATAGCTTCATCAGAAATTACAGGCATTTCAAGTGGTTTAAGTGTAATACCACTACTTGTGGTAATGGCTTTAGCTGTTTCATTCCGAGGGTTTGCATTTGTATCACTAGGTAAACTTCCCGGTTTTCTTTCACCTATCAACCTTGCTAGGTTGCTCACTTCTTGTTCCAAATTTTGAATAGAAGCTTGTTGATTTCTAAATGCTTGAGCATTTTGTTCATTCATTTGTTTCTGAGATGTGAAAAATTGAGTTTGAGATTCAACTAGCTTTGACATCATGTCTTCAAAATTTGGCTTTTTATCATCGGTTTGTGGTGGTTTGTTTTGAAAAATAGGTCTTTATTGATTGTAAGTATTATTGGATAATTGTTGATTGCTTGAACCTTGTTGGTTGTTGTATGGAACATTTCGGTTATAATTCTGGTTTTGATTATAAATTGATCTTGGCGGTTGATAATTATTCTGATAATTATTTCCAGGCCTTTGGTTTATGTATGAAACATTCTCTCTTTGTTCCATTGTTAGTTCACTATTGAGACAATCTTTTATTAAATGTGGTCCTCCACACTGCTCACAACTAATTCTTATTAAGTGGATATCTTTAGTCATCTTTTCCATTCGTCTCTCGACAGCATCTATCTTTGCAGAAATGGAATCGAAGTCATGGCTAGAATCGGCTCTAGCTGCTTTAGATGATCTAACAATATCTTTTTCTTGGTGCCACTCATGTGAGTGGGAAGCAGTGTTATCAATAATTTTATAAGCGTCAGTTGCGGTTTTCTTCATAATAGAACTACCAGCTGCTATATCGATATCTTTTCTTGTAGTGATGTCGCATCCTTGGTAGAATATTTGTACTATTTGACAAGTGTCTAAACCATTTTGCGGACAACCTCTTAATAACTTTCCAAATCTGGTCCAAGCTTCATATAGAGTTTCATTTGGCTTTTGTGTGAACGTAACAATTTCTCCTTGAAGTCTCACGGCTTTAGATGCCGGAAAGAATTGTTTAAGAAATTTTTCAACTAAAACGTCCCATGTATCAATCGCCCCTTCAGGTAACGATTCTAACCAATCTTTGGCTTCTCCCTTTAAAGTCCAGGGAAATAACATGAGATATATCTGTTCATCCTCAACTTCTCGAATTTTAAATAAAGTACAGATCCTATTAAAGGTACGAAGATGCTCATTTGGATCTTCCTTCGGCGCACCACTAAATTGGCATTGATTAGTTACCATGTGTAGAATTTGTCCTTTGATTTCATAATCTGGCGCATTAATGTCAGGTTGAGTAATTGCGTGACCTTGGCCAGTGCGTTTAGCTCTCATTCGGTCTTCCATACTTAGAGGTTCCAGATTTTCCATTATTGAATTTGTTGAATCTGAATCACTATAGGATTCTGATTTAATGGTTGGTTCCTCAACAATCTCTGTTTGAATGATTGGTGGTTCCGGAGGAAAGATTAATGGTTCAGGATCTCGAAATCGTCCCTGAATATTCTCCGGATTCTCAATTGTGAGGTCGGGTTCAAAAAATGGATTATCGGAAATTTGAATTGGAGTACTTGGTCGAATGGATGACGATTCTAAAGAAAAATCAACGGCGACAATATTTGCTAGATGTCTTGATCGAGTTACAGGTGGTGAACGTACAAAAGGTGGTGAACGTTTTGCTCGGTGCATTCACTGAATATCCTATTAGTTATAAAAAATAAAAATTATATAAGTTATCAAATTAAAAGACTTTTCTGCTTTTGCCCACGTTTCGAATAGCCAATAGATGCAGCAGGGAGCCAGAACCCTTTAAATCGGAAGCTCACAACTCAGCCACTAACAAATCCAACTATTACTACGAAGGAGAAAATTTGGATGTCTATCAATTTAACCACTTAAAATAATTTTTCGTTGAAATTTAAAGAAATTTTAGAGAAGAAATAGAAAATTCTAAGTCCTAAAAACTAGAGTGTCGCGAAATAAAAAAGAAAAAGAGCGCGTCGAAAAAACGTCGAAAAATAAAAGGTCGAAAAATAATAGGCGTCGAAAAATAAAAATAAGAAAGTAGCGCGTCGAAACTTAAAAAAGAACTAAAAACTAAGAATTAAAAGTTGCGTCTAAAAATATTAAAGCTTAAAAGAAATACTATATCCCAAATGGCAATAACTTAAAAAGTACTAAAATATAAAAACGGCGTCGCAAAATTCTAAAGCACCTAAATTTTAGTCTAAAGAAAAAGCACTTAAGGGATTTTACGGCAAAGCCTAAAAATCTAGAAATAAAAATAACTATGGCAAAAACTATGACTTAAAACTAAATACGAGCGAAAAATAAAAATATTACGCTAAAACAAATAAAAAGATACAAAATATAAAAATATACTTAAAGTTGTAAAAAGTACAATTTTTATAAAAATATTATTTTTATATTATTTATTTTATAAAACTATTAATTTTATAATTTATTAAAACTAATTAAACTAAATAATACAAATTAATTAAAAACTAAACTAAATAATAAATAAATGAAAACCTAATTAGGGTTTAAAAAAATAATAAATATAATTATAATCTAACCCTAAACTGGTCGTACCAGGTACCAGACCAGTCAAATCAGGTCATGCGATCGCATGACCTGACCGTTGTAATACCATGCGGTCGCATGGTCTGCGAATTTGGGCCAGACTTTGGGCTGCTACAGTGATCGGGCCGAGTGGTTTACTATTTTTTTTTTCTGTTTTCTGTTTTAGATTAAATAAAATATAAATAACTTAAATAAAAATTTAATTTTAAAAACTAAAATAAAAATACTTTTATAAATTTTTAACAACTCTTAACAACAAATATATAGATTTTTTTTTATATTTTTGTATTAAAATGTATTTTTACAAAAACGTATTTTTACAAAAAACGTATTTTTACAAAAGTAAACTAAAAATCTTTTTTATATATATATAGTGTTTTGCTTCCGGCGTTTGACTTTCCCAGGCAGCGGCGCCAAAAATACTTGATGTGTGCGAGGTGGTGTATAAAATAGTTATATTTTTACAAGGAAATACTATTAAATACGATACAATTTTAGACAAGTGATTTATTTATTTATAGAGTGGATATACCTAAACCTTGCTACAACACTTATAGGCAGTGTACCTAATCGTACAATAGTGTAGTTTTTAGTAAGTCCGGTTCGTCCACAGGGAACTCTAGCCAAGCTTAACGCTATATTTGTAACTTATAATTGTAAAAATACAAAAATATATATAAGTAGTATTATTATTATAAAAGGGGGTTTTTACCGTTTAATGTGTAGTGACCCGAACTTTTCCATGTTTATATATATTAATTGAGATTGATATTTACATGATTAAATGTTTCCAACATGTTAAGCAATCAAACTTGTTAAGACTTGATTAATTGAAATATGTTTCATATAGACAATTGACCACCCAAGTTGACCGGTGATTCACGAACGTTAAAACTTGTAAAAACTATATGATGACATATATATGGATATATATATATATATATATATATATATATATATATATATATATATATATATATATATATATAGTTAACATGATACTATGATAAGTAAACATATCATTAAGTATATTAACAATGAACTACATATGTAAAAACAAGACTACTAACTTAATGATTTTTAAACGAGACATATATGTAACGATTATCGTTGTAAAGACATTTAATGTATATATATCATATTAAGAGATATTCATACATGATAATATCATGATAATATAATAATTTAAAATCTCATTTGATATTATAAACATTGGGTTAACAACATTTAACAAGATCGTTAACCTAAAGGTTTCAAAACAACACTTACATGTAACGACTAACGATGACTTAACGACTCAGTTAAAATGTATATACATGTAGTGTTTTAATATATATTTATAAACTTTTGAAAGACTTCAATACACTTATCAAAATACTTCTACTTAACAAAAATGCTTACAATTACATCCTCGTTCAGTTTCATCAACAATTCTACTCGTATGCACCCGTATTCGTACTCGTACAATACACAGCTTTTAGATGTATGTACTATTGGTATATACACTTCAATGATCAGCTCTTAGCAGACCATGAGAGTTACCTAACACATGTGGGAACCATCATTTGGCAACTAGCATGAAATATCTCATAAAATTATAAAAATATGAGTAATCATTCATGACTTATTTACATGAAAACAAAATTACATATCCTTTATATCTAATCCATACACCAACGACCAAAAACACCTAAAAACACTTTCATTCTTCAATTTTCTTCATCTAATTGATCTCTCTCAAGTTCTATCTTCAAGTTCTAAGTGTTCTTCATATATTCTACAAGTTCTAGTTACATAAAATCAAGAATACTTTCAAGTTTGCTAGCTCACTTCCAATCTTGTAAGGTGATCATCCAACCTCAAGAAATCTTTGTTTCTTACAGTAGGTTATCATTCTAATACAAGATAATAATCATATTCAAACTTTGGTTCAATTTCTATAACTATAACAATCTTATTTCAAGTGATGATCTTACTTGAACTTGTTTTCGTGTCATGATTCTGCTTCAAGAACTTCGAGCCATCCAAGGATCCGTTGAAGCTAGATCCATTTTTCTATTTTCCAGTAGGTTTATCCAAGGAACTTAAGGTAGTAATGATTTTCATAACATCATTCAATTCATACGTATAAAGCTATCTTATTCGAAGGTTTAAACTTGTAATCACTAGAACATAGTTTAGTTAATTCTAAACTTGTTCGCAAACAAAAGTTAATCCTTCTAACTTGACTTTTAAAATCAACTAAACACATGTTCTATATCTATATGATATGCTAACTTAATGATTTAAAACCTGGAAACACGAAAAACACCGTAAAACCGGATTTACGCCGTCGTAGTAACACCGCGGGCTATTTTGGGTAAGTTAATTAAAAACTAAGATAAACTTTGATTTAAAAGTTGTTATTCTGAGAAAATGATTTTTATTATGAACATGAAACTATATCCAAAAATTATGGTTAAACTCAAAGTGGAAGTATGTTTTCTAAAATGGTCATCTAGACGTCGTTCTTTCGACTGAAATGACTACCTTTACAAAAACGACTTGTAACTTATTTTTCTGACTATAAACCTATACTTTTTCTGTTTAGATTCATAAAATTGAGTTCAATATGAAACCATAGCAATTTGATTCACTCAAAACGGATTTAAAATGAAGAAGTTATGGGTAAAACAAGATTGGATAATTTTTATCATTTTAGCTACGTGAAAATTGGTAACAAATCTATTCCAACCATAACTTAATCAACTTGTATTGTATATTATGTAATCTTGAGATACCATAGACACGTATAAAATGTTTTTACCTATCATGTCGACACATCTATATATATTTCGGAACAACCATAGACACTCTATATGTGAATGTTGGAGTTAGCTATACAGGGTTGAGGTTGATTCCAAAATATATATAGTTTGAGTTGTGATCATTACTGAGATACGTATACACTGGGTTGTGGATTGATTCAAGATAATATTTATTGATTTATTTCTGTACATCTAACTGTGGACAACTAGTTGTAGGTTACTAACGAGGACAGCTAACTTAATAAACTTATAACATCAAAATATATTAAAAGTGTTGTAAATATATTTTGAACATACTTTGATATATATGTATATATTGTTATAGGTTCGTGAATCAACCAGTGGCCAAGTCTTACTTCCCGACGAAGTAAAAATCTGTGAAAGTGAGTTATAGTTCCACTTTTAAAATCTAATATTTTTGGGATGAGAATACATGCAGGTTTTATAAATGATTTACAAAATAGACACAAGTACGTGAAACTACATTCTATGGTTGAATTATCGAAATCGAATATGCCCCTTTTTATTAAGTCTGGTAATCTAAGAATTAGGGAACAGACACCCTAATTGACGCGAATCCTAAAGATAGATCTATTGGGCCTAACAAACCCCATCCAAAGTACCGGATGCTTTAGTACTTCGAAATTTATATCATATCCGAAGGGTGTCCCGGAATGATGGGGATATTCTTATATGTGCATCTTGTTAATGTCGGTTACCAGGTGTTCACCATATGAATGATTTTTATCTCTATGTATGGGATGTGTATTGAAATATGAAATCTTGTGGTCTATTATTATGATTTGATATATATAGGTTAAACCTATAACTCACCAACATTTTTTGTTGACGTTTTAAGCATGTTTATTCTCAGGTGATTATTAAGAGCTTCCGCTGTCGCATACTTAAATAAGGATGAGATTTGGAGTCCATGCTTGTATGATATTGTGTAAAAACTGCATTCAAGAAACTTATTTTGTTGTAACATATTTGTATTGTAAACCATTATGTAATGGTCGTGTGTAAACAGGATATTTTAGATTATCATTATTTGATAATCTACGTAAAGCTTTTTAAACCTTTATTGATGAAATAAAGGTTATGGTTTGTTTTAAAATGAATTCAGTCTTTGAAAAACGTCTCATATAGAGGTCAAAACCTCGCAACGAAATCAATTAATATGGAACGTTTTTAATCAATAAGAACGGGACATTTCAGTTGGTATCCGAGCGTTGGTCTTAGAGAACCAGAATTTTGCATTATTGTGTCTTATCGAGTTTGTTAGGATGCATTAGTGAGTCTGGACTTCGACCGTGTTTACTTGAAAAATGATTGTTTAACAAATTTTGTTGGAAACTATATATTTTTAACATGTGAATATTATGTGATATATTAATCTCTTAACGCGTTTGATATTATGTGATAGATGTCTACCTCTAGAACAAGTCCCATTGACTCACCTAATAATAATGAAGAGTCAAATGTAAATTGGAATGATTCGTGGACTGATTCACAAGTTCCCGAAGAGGAACCGGAAGAAGAGTCGGAACCGGAAGAAGAATCGGAACCGGAAGAAGAATCGGAACCGGAAGAAGAATCGGAACCGGATGAAGAAATAGAACCAGTGGGGGTAATAATAAAACGGTTAAGTAAAAGAAAATCCTCAACCAACCGACCAAGGTTAATTATGGTCAATGGTGTTTCCGCCAAGGAAGCAAAATATTGGGAGGATTACCAATTCTCCGATGAATCGGATTCCGACGAGAATTCCGATGATGTTATAGAAATTACCCCAACTGAAATTAAAAAGGCAAAAGAAAATAATAAGGGAAAGGGCATAAAAATAGAGAAATCTAATTCCAACCCCGATGAACTTTATATGTATCGTCAACCCCCGAAGTCCTTAAGTTGTAACAATGACCCGGGAACCTCTAAACCACCAAGTTTTTCTAAACCAATGTGGAAAACGACGGCTCGTATTAGGGGAACATCATATATCCCTAGAAACTTGGCAAAACGAACCAAAACCGAAGAAGAAGAAACAAGCGAGTCGGAATAAGATAGTTGTATTCGTGTGGTGTAATATATGTAATATAGTGTGCTTATGCTTTATGATATATGTAAAAATTGCTTGTATTAATAAGTATTTTTTTTTATGAATCTAACTCTTGTCTATTTTACAGTATAAAAATACAAAATGGATAGACAACCCAATATTTTAAGAGACCTACTGATAATGCTAAAAACGAACATATATTTCATAGCATTATTCCTCAAGAAAGACAAGCTTTTAGTTGCAATTGTTCTATTTACAAGTGATATTCGTTTAAATAATAAAAGGTGAAGACAAAAGACAGATTCGACGAATTGAAGACGCAAACGACCAAAAAGCTCAAAAGTACAAAAGACAATAAAAAAGGTTCCAATTATTGATAAGAAACGTCTCGAAATTACAAGAGTACAAGATTCAAAACGCAAAGTACAAAATATAAAATTGTACGCAAGGACGTTCGAAAATCCGGAACCGGGACCAGAGTCAACTCTTAACGCTCGACGCAACGGACTAAAAATTACAAGTTAACTATGTATATAAATATAATATAATATATAATTAATTATATTAATTATATATATTATATTTATAAATAAAAACCGTCGGCAGAGAAAGACTCCAAAGCTGTGAGCTGTAATTTCATTCTCCGCGACTCGCGGAGTTTGAAGGCCAAAAATGCCGCGAGTCGCGGAGCCCCAATTTCAGAAAATCCCTATAAAGCTCGCGCATTCTGATCGTAATCCATCATCTTTTTCTTCTTCTTCTCATACGTAAATTATATATATATTTATAATTTATATTTTAATTTTAATTATAATTCTAATAATAAGGGTATGTTAGCGAATGTTGTAAGGGTGTAAGTCGAAATTCTGTCCGTGTAACGCTACGCTATTTTTAATCATTGTAAGTTATGTTCAACCTTTTTACATTAATGTCTCGTAGCTAAGTTATTATTATGCTTATTTAAAACGAAGTAATCATGATGTTGGGCTAATTACTAAAATTGGGTAATTGGGCTTTGTACCATAATTGGGGTTTGGATAAAAGAACGACACTTGTGGAAATTAGACTATGGGCTATTAACGGGCTTTATATTTGTTTAACTAAATGATAGTTTGTTAATGTTAATATAAAGATTTACAATTGGGCGTCCCTGTAAATTACCATATACACTCAATCGGACACGATGGGCGGGGTATTTATATGTACGAATAATCGTTCATTTAACCGGACACGGAAATGGATTAATAGTTAATAAACTTGTTGAAACAGGGGTGAATTACATTCAAGGGTAATTGGTGTAATTGTTAACAAAGTAGTAAAACCTTGGTTTACACGCAGTCGATAACCTGGTGTATTCATTAAACAAAGTATTAAAACCTTGTTACAATTCGAATCCCCAATTAGTTGGAATATTTAACTTCGGGTATAAGAATAATTTGACGAGGACACTCGCACTTTATATTTATGACTGATGGACTGTTATGGACAAAAACCAGACTGACATATTAAATAATCCAGGACAAAGGACAATTAACCCATGGGCATAAAACTAAAATCAACACGTCAAACATCATGATTACGGAAGTTTAAATAAGCATAATTCTTTTATTTCATATTTAATTTCCTTTATTTTATATTTAATTGCACTTCTAATTATCGCATTTTTATTGTTATTTTATTTAATTGCACTTTTAATTATAGTACTCTTTAATTATCGCAAGTTTATTTTATCGCACTTTTATTATTCGAAATTTCATTATCGTTATTTACTTTACGCTTTAATTTAAGTCTTGTATTTATTTTTAATATTTTACATTTGGTTTTAACTGCGACTAAAGTTTTAAAATCGACAAACCGGTCATTAAACGGTAAAAACCCCCCTTTATAATAATAATATTACTTATATATATATTTGTATTTTTATAAAAGTAAACTAATATAGCGTTGAGCTTTGTTTAAAAAAGATTCCATGTGGAACGAACCGGACTTACTAAAAACTACACTACTGTACGATTAGGTACACTGCCTATAAGTGTTGTAGCAAGGTTTAAGTATATCCATTCTATAAATAAATAAATATCTTGTGTAAAATTGTATCGTATTTAATAGTATTTCCTGCAAAAATCAAAAACTATTTTATATACACGCCGCTGCACACCACCTACCTGGAGACATGATTGATGAAATCTTGTCTAGAGTCGGTCAGAATTCTTCGGCACAACTATTTAAGGCGAGATCAGTTTGTAAGACATTCGAAGAATGTTCCAAGAATGCCTTGATTTATAAAAGGCTTTCGTTCGAAAGATGGGGGATATCACATTGGAAAATCCATAAGTTACGATGTGTTTACTTTGACGCATATATTGCGGAGAACCCAAATGCTATTTTACGCAATGGGTTAAGAAATTATTTTGACTCAATATATCCGAATATTGGACTTCGTGATTTAGAAAAAGCGGCTAACATGCAACATAAAGAAGCATGTTATGCTTACGGATTAGTAATGTTCGCTTCTCACCAAAGTGAGAACAAGAACATCGGGCTACAACTATTAAACAAAACGTTCCCACAAGTGACGGAGTCGGTAATTGGGGTAAGAAATGAGGTTTTTAGATTGTTACGGGACTGTTGGACATTACGTAACCCTCGTCCCTTTGACGACGTTACAACACGCTGTCTTATCAACGGCCATAACGGTTATGTTCCACAAGACCAAGGATGGGAAGTAATCCTAGTAAAACCAGAATGCATGACTTGTTTCTGGACGTATGAATTACGTGTCTTTATTGCCTTTGCTGAACGACTTGTGTACTAGCTAGAATTATCTTCACAGCCATCTTGTATCAAATTTATTGTGTGCTATATTTCATGCTATATGTAAAATAAGCGGTATTGTAAGTTTGTAAAATATTGTGTAAAAGTTTGAACGCGAAATATTATTATAATCAGTTTTTCATATAGAATTGTAGTAGTTGAATTGTATATTAGCTACTAAGTATGAACTTAACGGGTAGGTACTACCCGAATTTAAACTTATAAAAAGCTAATATGAAGAAAAAGCTTTTATAAATGAGTTCATATTATGCTACGAAATACTATTAACTACTCTTAATATTCTGTATGATTAACTTGTTCCATTTGACTATTTTGAAGGAAATGGCACCGACTACTCGACACACCGTGAATATGAATGAAGAGGAATTTCGTACTTTTCTAGCTTCAAACATAGCCGCAGTACAGGCTGCGCTACATACCAACAATAACCTTGGATCTAGCAGTACAGGAAATCGTGTAGGATGCACCTACAAAGAATTCAATGCCTGCAAACCTTTGGAATTTGATGGAACCGAAGGACCGATCCGATTGAAACGGTGGATCGAGAAGGTCGAATCGGTGTTTGCCATAAGTAAGTGTACTGAAGAGGACAAAGTGAAGTACGCTACGCATACCTTCATAGGTTCTGTGTTAACATGGTGGAATACCTATCTAGAGCAAGTGGGACAAGACGATGCGTACGCACTACCGTGGTCAGCATTCAAGCACTTGATGAACGAGAAATACCGTCCCAGAACTGAGGTCAATAAGCTCAAGACAGAACTTAGAGGGTTACGAACCCAAGGATTTGATATTACCACGTACGAAAGACGATTCACAGAATTGTGCCTATTGTGTCCGGGAGCATTCGAAGATGAGGAAGAGAAGATCGACGCGTTTGTGAAAGGATTACCGGAAAGAATCCAAGAAGATATAAGTTCACATGAGCCCGCCTCCATACAACAGGCATGTAGAATGGCTCACAAACTAGTGAAACAGATTGAAGAAAGAATTAAAGAACAGACTGCTGAAGAGGCCAATGTGAAGCAAGTCAAAAGAAAGTGGGAGGAAAACGGTGATAAGAATCACCAATACAATAACAACAGCAATTACAACAATAATCGCAACAATTATTCCAACAATCACAACATCAATCGCAACTACAACAAACGGCCCAACAACAACAACAACAACAACAACAACAATAACAACAACAACAATAGCAACTACAACAATCATCCCAACAACAATAATAACCGCAACAACAACAACAATCAGAAGCAGCTATGCCAAAGGTGTGAAAAGTATCACTCGGGGTTCTGCACCAAATTTTGCAACAAGTGTAAAAGAAATGGTCATAGCGCGGCGAAGTGTGAGGTCTACGGACCAGGGGTTAATAGAACGAAAGGAACAAATGGTGTCAGAACGAGTAACGGCGGAGCAAGTAGTGTCGGAGCAAGTTATGCCAATGTAGTTTGTTATAAATGTGGAAAACCGGGCCACATTATTAGAAATTGCCAGAACCAGGAGAACACGAATGGACAAGGCCGCGGAAGAGTTTTCAATATTAATGCGGCAGAGGCACAGGAAGACCCGGAGCTTGTTATGGGTACATTTCTTATTGACAATAAATCTGCTTACGTTTTATTTGATTCGGGTGCGGATAGAAGCTATATGAGTAGAGATTTTTGTGCTAAATTAAGTTGTCCATTGACACCTTTGGATAGTAAATTTTTACTCGAATTAGCAAATGGTAAATTAATTTCAGCAGATAATATATGTCGGAATCGAGAAATTAAACTGGTTAGCGAAACATTTAAGATTGATTTGATACCAGTAGAGTTAGGGAGTTTTGATGTGATAATCAGTATGGACTGGTTGAAAGAAGTTAAAGCAGAGATCGTTTGTTACAAAAATGCAATTCGCATTATACGAGAAAAAGGAAAACCCTTAATGGTGTACGGAGAAAAGGGCAACACGAAGCTACATCTTATTAGTAATTTGAAGGCACAAAAACTAATAAGAAAAGGTTGCTATGCGGTTCTAGCACACGTCGAGAAAGTACAAACTGAAGAAAAGAGCATCAATGATGTTCCCATTGCAAAAGAATTTCCCGATGTATTTCCGAAAGAATTACCGGGATTACCCCCACATCGATCCGTTGAATTTCAAATAGATCTTGTACCAGGTGCTGCACCAATAGCTCGTGCTCCTTACAGACTCGCACCCAGCGAGATGAAAGAACTGCAAAGCCAATTACAAGAACTTTTAGAGCGTGGTTTCATTCGACCAAGCACATCACCGTGGGGAGCTCCTGTTTTGTTTGTCAAGAAGAAAGATGGTACATTCAGGTTGTGTATCGACTACCAAGAGTTGAACAAACTTACCATCAAGAACCGCTACCCACTACCGAGAATCGACGACTTATTTGATCAACTACAAGGCTCGTCTGTTTATTCAAAGATTGACTTACGTTCCGGGTATCATCAAATGCGGGTGAAAGAAGATGATATTCCAAAGACTGCTTTCAGAACACGTTACGGTCATTACGAGTTTATGGTCATGCCGTTTGGTTTAACTAATGCACCAGCTGTGTTCATGGACCTTATGAACCGAGTGTGTGGACCATACCTTGACAAGTTTGTCATTGTTTTCATTGATGACATACTTATTTACTCAAAGAATGACCAAGAACACGGTGAACATTTGAGAAAGGTGTTAGAAGTATTGAGGAAGGAAGAATTGTACGCTAAGTTTTCAAAGTGTGCATTTTGGTTGGAAGAAGTTCAATTCCTCGGTCACATAGTGAACAAAGAAGGTATTAAGGTGGATCCGGCAAAGATAGAAACTGTTGAAAAGTGGAAAACCCCGAAAACTCCGAAACACATACACCAGTTTTTAGGACTAGCTGGTTACTACAGAAGGTTCATCCAAGACTTTTCCAGAATAGCAAAACCCTTGACTGCATTAACGCATAAAGGGAAGAAATTTGAATGGAATGATGAACAAGAGAAAGCGTTTCAGTTATTGAAGAAAAAGCTAACTACGGCACCTATATTGTCATTGCCTGAAGGGAATGATGATTTTGTGATGTATTGTGACGCATCAAAGCAAGGTCTTGGTTGTGTATTAATGCAACGAACGAAGGTGATTGCTTATGCGTCTAGATAATTGAAGATTCACGAACAAAATTATACGACGCATGACTTGGAATTAGGCGCGGTTGTTTTTGCATTAAAGACTTAGAGGCACTACTTATATGGGGTCAAAAGTATTATATATACCGACCACAAAAGTCTTCAACACATATTTAATCAGAAACAACTGAATATGAGGCAGCGTAGGTGGATTGAATTATTGAATGATTACGACTTTGAGATTCGTTACCACCCGGAGAAGGCAAATGTGGTAGCCGATGCCTTGAGCAGGAAGGACAGAGAACCCATTCGAGTAAAATCTATGAATATAATGATTCATAATAACCTTACTACTCAAATAAAGGAGGCGCAACAAGGAGTTTTAAAAGAGGAAAATTTAAAAGATGAAATACCCAAAGGATCGGAGAAGCATCTTAATATTCGGGAAGACGGAACCCGGTATAGGGCTGAAAGGATTTGGGTACAAAAATTTAGAGATATGAGAGAAATGGTACTTAGAGAAGCTCATAAAACCAGATACTCAATACATCCTGGAACGGGGAAGATGTACAAGGATCTCAAGAAACATTTTTGGTGGCCGGGTATGAAAGCCGATGTTGCTAAATACGTAGGAGAATGTTTGATGTGTTCTAAGGTCAAAGCTGAGTATCAGAAACCATCAGGTCTACTTCAACAACCCGAAATCCCGGAATGGAAATGGGAAAACATTACCATGGATTTCATCACTAAATTGCCAAGGACTGCAAGTGGTTTTGATACTATTTGGGTAATAGTTGATCGTCTCACCAAATCAGCACATTTCCTGCCAATAAGAGAAGATGACAAGATGGAGAAGTTAGCACGACTGTATTTGAAGAAAGTCGTCTCCAGACATGGAATACCAATCTCTATTATCTCTGATAGGGATGGCAGATTTATTTCAAGATTCTGGCAGACATTACAGCAAGTATTAGGAACTCGTCTAGACATGAGTACTGCCTATCATTCGCAAACTGATGGGTAGAGCAAAAGGATGATACAAACGCTTGAAGACATGCTACGAGCATATGTTATTGATTTCGGAAACAGTTGGGATCGACATCTACCGTTAGCAGAATTTTCCTACAACAACAGCTACCATTCAAGCATTGAGATGGCGCCGTTTGAAGCACTTTATGGTAGAAAGTGCAGGTCTCCGATTTGTTGGAGTGAAGTGGGGGATAGACAGATTACGGGTTCGGAGATTATACAAGAAACTACCGAGAAGATCATCCAAATTCAACAACGGTTGAAAACCGCCCAAAGTCGACAAAAGAGCTACGCTGACATTAAAAGAAAAGATATAGAATTTGAAATTGGAGAGATGGTCATGCTTAAAGTTGCACCTTAGAAAGGCGTTGTTCGATTTGGTAAACGAGGGAAATTAAATCCAAGGTATATTGGACCATTCAAGATTATTGATCGTGTCGGACCAGTAGCTTACCGACTTGAGTTACCTCAACAACTCGCGGCTGTACATAACACTTTCCATGTCTCGAATTTGAAGAAATGTTTTGCTAAAGAAGATCTCACTATTCCATTAGATGAAATCCAAATCAACTAAAAACTTCAATTCATCGAAGAACCCGTCGAAATAATGGATCGTGAGGTTAAAAGACTTAAGCAAAAAAAGATACCAATTGTTAAGGTTCGATGGAATGCTCGTAGAGGACCCGAGTTCACCTGGGAGCGAGAAGATCAGATGAAGAAGAAATACCCGCATCTATTTCCAGAAGATTCGTCAACACCTTCAACAGCTTAAAATTTCGGGACGAAATTTATTTAACGGGTAGGTACTGTAGTGACCCGAACTTTTCCATGTTTATATATATTAATTGAGATTGATATTTACATGATTAAATGTTTCCAACATGTTAAGCAATCAAACTTGTTAAGACTTGATTAATTGAAATATGTTTCATATAGACAATTGACCACCCAAGTTGACAGGTGATTCACGAACGTTAAAACTTGTAAAAACTATATGATGACATATATATGGATATATATATAGTTAACATGATACTATGATAAGTAAACATATCATTAAGTATATTAACAATGAACTACATATGTAAAAACAAGACTACTAACTTAATGATTTTTAAACGAGACATATATGTAACGATTATCGTTGTAAAGACATTTAATGTATATATATCATATTAAGAGATATTCATACATGATAATATCATGATAATATAATAATTTAAAATCTCATTTGATATTATAAACATTGGGTTAACAACATTTAACAAGATCGTTAACCTAAAGGTTTCAAAACAACACTTACATGTAACGACTAACGATGACTTAACGACTCAGTTAAAATGTATATACATGTAGTGTTTTAATATGTATTTATAAACTTTTGAAAGACTTCAATACACTTATCAAAATACTTCTACTTAACAAAAATGCTTACAATTACATCCTCGTTCAGTTTCATCACTAATTCTACTCGTATGCACCCGTATTCGTAGTCGTACAATACACAGCTTTTAGATGTATGTACTATTGGTATATACACTCCAATGATCAGCTATTAGCAGCCCATGAGAGTCACCTAACACATGTGGGAACCATCATTTGGCAACTAGCATGAAATATCTCATAAAATTATAAAAATATGAGTAATCATTCATGACTTATTTACATGAAAACAAAATTACATATCCTTTATATCTAATCCATACACCAACGACCAAAAACACCTACAAACACTTTCATTCTTCAATTTTCTTCATCTAATTGATCTCTCTCAAGTTCTATCTTCAAGTTCTAAGTGTTCTTCATATATTCTACAAGTTCTAGTTACATAAAATCAAGAATAATTTCAAGTTTGCTAGCTCACTTCCAATCTTGTAAGGTGATCATCCAACCTCAAGAAATCTTTGTTTCTTACAGTAGGTTATCATTCTAATACAATATAATAATCATATTCAAACTTTGGTTCAATTTCTATAACTATAACAATCTTATTTCAAGTGATGATCTTACTTGAACTTGTTTTCGTGTCATGATTCTGCTTCAAGTACTTCGAGCCATCCAAGGATCCGTTGAAGCTAGATCCATTTTTCTATTTTCCAGTAGGTTTATCCAAGGAACTTAAGGTAGTAATGATGTTCATAACATCATTCAATTCATACATATAAAGCTATCTTATTCGAAGGTTTAAACTTGTAATCACTAGAACATAGTTTAGTTAATTCTAAACTTGTTCGCAAACAAAAGTTAATCCTTCTAACTTGACTTTTAAAATCAACTAAACACATGTTCTATATCTATATGATATGCTAACTTAATGATTTAAAACCTGAAAACACGAAAAACACCGTAAAACCGGATTTACGCCGTCGTAGTAACACCGCGGGCTATTTTGGGTAAGTTAATTAAAAACTATGATAAACTTTGATTTAAAAGTTGTTATTCTGAGAAAATGATTTTTATTATGAACATGAAACTATATCCAAAAATTATGGTTAAACTCAAAGTGGAAGTATGTTTTCTAAAATGGTCATCTAGACGTCGTTCTTTCGATTGAAATGACTACCTTTACAAAAATGACTTGTAACTTATTTTTCTGACTATAAACCTATACTTTTTCTGTTTAGATTCATAAAATTGAGTTCAATATGAAACCATAGCAATTTGATTCACTCAAAACGGATTTAAAATGAAGAAGTTATGGGTAAAACAAGATTGGATAATTTTTCTCATTTTAGCTACGTGAAAATTGGTAACAAATCTATTACAACCATAACTTAATCAACTTGTATGGTATATTATGTAATCTTGAGATACCATAGACACGTATACAATGTTTCGACCTATCATGTCGACACATCTATATATATTTCGGAACAACCATAGACACTCTATATGTGAATGTTGGAGTTAGCTATACAGGGTTGAGGTTGATTCCAAAATATATATAGTTTGAGTTGTGATCAATACTGAGATACGTATACACTGGGTCGTGGATTGATTCAAGATAATATTTATTGATTTATTTCTGTACATCTAACTGTGGACAACTAGTTGTAGGTTACTAACGAGGACAGCTGACTTAATAAACTTAAAACATCAAAATATATTAAAAGTGTTGTAAATATATTTTGAACATACTTTGATATATATGTATATATTGTTATAGGTTCGTGAATCAACCAGTGGCCAAGTCTTACTTCCCGACGAAGTAAAAATCTGTGAAAGTGAGTTATAGTCCCACTTTTAAAATCTAATATTTTTGGGATGAGAATACATGCAGGTTTTATAAATGATTTACAAAATAGACACAAATACGTGAAACTAAATTCTATGGTTGAATTATCGAAATCGAATATGCACCTTTTTATTAAGTCTGGTAATCTAAGAATTAGGGAACAGACACCCTAATTGACGCGAATCCTAAAGATAGATCTATTGGGCCTAACAAACCCCATCCAAAGTACCGGATGCTTTAGTACTTCGAAATTTATATCATATCCGAAGGGTGTCCCGGAATGATGGGGATATTCTTATATATGCATCTTGTTAATGTCGGTTACCAGGTGTTCACCATATGAATGATTTTTATCTCTATGTATGGGATGTGTATTGAAATATGAAATCTTGTGGTCTATTATTATGATTTGATATATATAGGTTAAACCTATAACTCACCAACATTTTTTGTTGACGTTTTAAGCATGTTTATTCTCAGGTGATTATTAAGAGCTTCCGCTGTCGCATACTTAAATAAGGACGAGATTTGGAGTCCATGCTTGTATGATATTGTGTAAAAACTGCATTCAAGAAACTTATTTTGTTGTAACATATTTGTATTGTAAACCATTATGTAATGGTCGTGTGTAAACAGGATATTTTAGATTATCATTATTTGATAATCTACGTAAAGCTTTTTAAACCTTTATTGATGAAATAAAGGTTATGGTTTGTTTTAAAATGAATGCAGTCTTTGAAAAACGTCTCATATAGAGGTCAAAACCTCGCAACGAAATCAATTAATATGGAACGTTTTTAATCAATAAGAACGGGACATTTCAGTTGGTATCCTAGCGTTGGTCTTAGAGAACCAGAATTTTGCATTAGTGTGTCTTATCGAGTTTGTTAGGATGCATTAGTGAGTCTGGACTTCGACCGTGTTTACTTGAAAAATGATTGTTTAACAATTTTTGTTGGAAACTATATATTTTTAACATGTGAATATTATGTGATATATTAATCTCTTAACGCGTTTGATATTATGTGATAGATGTCTACCTCTAGAACAAGTCCCATTGACTCACCTAATAATAATGAAGAGTCAAATGTAAATTGGAATGATTCGTGGACTGATTCACAAGTTCCCGAAGAGGAACCGGAAGAAGAGTCGGAACCGGAAGAAGAATCGGAACCGGAAGAAGAATCGGAACCGGATGAAGAAATAGAACCGGTGGGGGAAATAATAAAACGGTTAAGTAAAAGAAAATCCTCAACCAACTGACCAAGGTTAATTATGGTCAATGGTGTTTCCGCCAAGGAAGCAAAATATTGGGAGGATTACCAATTCTCCGATGAATCGGATTCCGACGAGAATTCCGATGATGTTATAGAAATTACCCCAACTGAATTTAAAAAGGCAAAAGAAATAATAAGGGAAAGGGCATAAAAATAGAGAAATCTAATTCCAACCCCGATGAACTTTATATGTATCGTCAACCCCCGAAGTCCTTAAGTTGTAACAATGACCCGGGAACCTCTAAACCACCAAGTTTTTCTAAACCAATGTGGAAAACGACGGCTCGTATTAGGGGAACATCATATATCCCTAGAAACTTGGCAAAACGAACCAAAACCGAAGAAGAAGAAACAAGCGAGTCGGAATAAGATAGTTGTATTCGTGTGGTGTAATATATATAATATAGTGTGCTTATGCTTTATGATATATGTAAAAATTGCTTGTATTAATAAGTATTTTTTTATGAATCTAACTCTTGTCTATTTTACAGTATAAAAACACAAAATGGATAGACAACCCATTACGTTTAGAAAAGAGAAGAAAAAGATGGTGTAAAAGATCAACCAAAACTGCGAAATTTATAGGATGTCACCTGTCACTGTTCACCAGGCGATCGCATGGATTTTAGGCTTTCAGGCCATGCGATCGCATGGCTACTTTTTCCATCTCACATGAGCTTGTTTCTATCTTGCCGACGGTTTTAAATATAATATATAATATATAAATAATTTTAAGAATTATTTAAATATTATATTATATTTATGTGCATAGTTGACTTGTAATTTTTAGTCCGTTGCGTCGAGCGTTGAGAGTTGACTTTGGTCCCGGTTCCAGATTTTCGAACGTCCTTGCGTATAATTTAATATCTTGTACTTTGCGTTTTGCGTCTTGTACTCTTGTAATTTTGAGACGTTTCTCATTAATAATTGGAACCACTTTGATTGTATTTTGTACTTTTGAGCTTTTTGGTCGTTTGCGTCTTCAATTCGTCGAATCTGTCTTTTGTCTTCACCTTTTATTATTTAAACGAATATCACTTGTAAATAGAACAATTGCAACTAAAAGCTTGTCTTTCTTGAGGGATAATGCTATGAAATATATGTTTGTTTTTAGCGTTATCAATCCACATCAAAACAGCCCAACAATACTTGGCAACACAGCCCAATAGTAGGAACGATCCATAATATCAACTAGAACAAGGTCCACGTTTCTTAACTTAGGATTCTTAACTTAGGATACGAAACAGGAAGCAACATGGGGTTAGGTTTGTGGGGTTTGGAATGAATCATAATTTCTCCTTTTTGTCTCCCACTTGGTCGATAAAAAAAATAAAAATAAAATAAGGAATATCTCTATCAATTCTTCTTTGCTAGCTAGGATATTATATTATATCAATTATCCAATATCGTAATTGTTACTTTGTGGTTATGGGTGGGTTTACGAACCAAAACAGAAGTAACAGACCTAGTAGCAGCTACAGTGGTATGCATTTGTGGTTTATGGCAATGGTTTGTAGATGGATGATGGTTGTTCATGCTAGATACATAAACTGCACAGGTGCAACAACCTTGTTTGAAGAAAAAGGAACAACAAATGGGTGTTGTGGAGAAGGGTGCTTTGGTTAAAAAAAATAATAGTTCAAATAAGTTTTGTGGTGATGATGATTTTGATTGTTGAAGATGGTGGTCTTGTTTGATTATAAATGGAAATGAAAGGTGGCGGTTGAAGGTGGTTTATGGTTGTACTTGAACGCAAATAGAATAGCAATGGGGAACAAACTGTAATATGCAAGCAGTGTACTGGGTTTGTTGTGATCCTCGGTTAGAAAATAGAAGGAAAATCGAATATCAATTTTGAAAGTGGTTTATTCGAACCAAATAAGAAATAAGAGCAAGTAGCGGTTTTGGTTTTTGGAGTGAGTAATTGTACGGGTTAGTAATAATAAGCAAACAAAAAGGGTTTAATGATCTTTGATGAAAATGATGATCCTCAACTAAACTAGGGAGCCGAATGTTGATGATGATCTTCCTCTCTACATTCCATACATATATATATATATATAAATATCTTTATGTAATATATATAATATAATATAATAATAATTAGAATAAAATATAATAATAAAAAGTTTCGATTATGTGTTGGATTAAACAAAAAGGAAACAGTGAAGTCAAGATCAACAAGTTACTTTATGATTGAAGTTGTATGATTGGAATTGTAGTTTCACGGGTGTAAATATTAATAATAATATAATAATAATATATTATAAATCTTTTAAGGTGAAAAGGGACGTGCAAGTAACATATAACATATTTGTGGAATAGTTAGCAGTCGGCTTCTTGTCATATTATTAATTTAAGGAGTGTTATATTGTGGTCCGTTGTTAATTAGTGGCGGATAAATGTTTCAGAAGAAACCCAAAATTTTAGATTAATTATAAATATTTATCTCGGTCATTATGGTATAAAATTCAATCATTAATCTAATAAATAAAAATTACGTCAACTGTCCCTCTCATTTATGGGTAAAATATAAAAAATGTTAAAATTAAATAATTAGATCCTAAATATACTTTTAATAAGCCTATAACTTATATAACTCATTTTCGTAACACCGTTTATTTTAAAATTACATAAGTTTGAATTTAACTTGGTTAATATCAATCGAAACATCAAACGAGTATTACAATCATTTAATATTTATTTTAATATACTTTATTTATGTATAGAGATATATTTTAAATAATAATAATTATAATATTCTATTTTTATTTTATTAATTTTTAATAACAACAACATATAATACTTCAAATTATATTTCAAATTATTATTTATATATACATACACACATATCTATTTATACTTAATTGTTCGTGAATCGTCGTGAGCAGTCGAATGTCAATTGAATATATGAACATCGTTTCAAAATTTTTCTAAACTCAACATTACATACTTTGCTTATCGTATTGAAATCAAATAAAGATTAAGTTTAAATTTAGTCGAAAATTCCCTGGTCGTCACAGTACCTACCCGTTAAAGAAATTTCGTCCCGAAATTTGAGTGAGGTCGTCATTGCTAACAATAAAAATGTTTTCATGACGAATATGAGTTGATAAATAGAGTTTTATCATTATTGAGTAATGTGGATAAAACAATTCGATTATTCGAAGAGTACGAGTGAAGCTATCACAAAATAGTGAAATGAAAGGATAAAGATTTGTCTTAGCTTTTGACAGAGTCGGGGTTGAATTTAGAAAATAAGGTGTGTCTTAACTTCTGACGTTGTCTTGATTGAATTCCGGAATTCAAGGGATTTAAAGAAAATCTTCGAAATCTAAAAGATTTGATTCTTCGGCGAGTAAGGAAATTAAGATCTCTATAATTAAATACGGTGATCTGCCTTAATTACTCTGTCTGATATTTCCATTATAAATTAAACTCTTCCGTTCCATTATTCTCACCATTCCTATACTTTCTTTCTTAGTTCATACATCCAAAAGATGGTGAAAATGCTTAATCCCGTTCTAATCCTTGATATTTTCCTAATTACCATTTCTGTCATCCTTCTTTTCAATCTTCCACCAGAAAATCCGTTTACTTCTACTAT
Organism: Rutidosis leptorrhynchoides; assembly: GCF_046630445.1. Taxonomy (NCBI): domain Eukaryota; kingdom Viridiplantae; phylum Streptophyta; class Magnoliopsida; order Asterales; family Asteraceae; genus Rutidosis; species Rutidosis leptorrhynchoides. The sequence goes on along the minus strand of NC_092342.1, from coordinate 119,501,444 downwards.
TACCTTGGGATGATACTATCGTGTCTTTATATTGCTATTCGTATTAATATCCACGGTTTGTAATCTCCGTGTTGTTATTGGGCTTTATATTTTCTCTTATATTTTAGAGCTCTTTTGCCTTTTTATTCTCTTCTCGACCTCTAGTAAAGAGAGTAATGGTCCAGAATTCATAAGTATGGAGTTTCGAATGAACTTAATGTTCTAAACAAGAAAGAACGTAATAGCACGATTTGATTTGTCAAATTACCAGAATCACTGAGAATAGAACTATCAAGAATATATTTTCTTGATATGTTCAGAAGTTAATCAGAATGAAAGAGTTATGTAACATGACACATGATGACGTTATAATCTGTGAATCATCATGTTCCATTTAGAAACTCAGCATGACTTACTGTAATATAATCACGTTGATCAAGTGTCATTATATTATACTAAATTATGCATCAGTTACCAACATTACTTCAATAACATTCATATTTTAAGCTCAAAAGTTTACAGAATATAGAAACTAACAGTTTCTATATGATGTAACACTGATAGCACGAAGAGATTAATGATTTCAGATAAGAATAGTTATGAAAATATCTTCAGAAATATGGAGGGTATTTATAATGAAAGATACGATGATATCTTGGAATTTCTAATATCGAAGGATGGTGAAGAAAATTTTGTCCGCAAGAGTTTGGAGTCAGAAGCAAGGTATTCCCTAAAGATTTCATCAGAAACAGAATCATCAGGATTCTTAATGTACAAGTTTAGTCCTTGTGATTTGTTCAGAGACCCCTTCGTAGTTTGCTCAATCAGTTTTTCAGTTTCAAACTTTTTTTGAGCTTTGCCAACATACAATTCTTTATCATCAACTTTTGGCTGTTGAGTTCATTTACAGTTTTTGTTGCTTCATTCAACTTTTCAAAATTCAGAGTATTAATTCACAGACTGGGTGCTTTTCAGAATTTCAGAATGGAAGATCATAGTTCTAAGAGATAAATGTTATATGGATACATATAACTATTGATGTGGAAACGTTACGAGACTCACAATACAGACTTACTAATTCCCGGTAATTGGTATGGCAATTCTTGTTACAAGATGCGGATGAGTACATGATGAGACTTCAATAGATAAATATAGTGATTTGTCAGAGAGATTTTAACCAAGGAGCAATGAGGTTGCTGGTACGTCTACTGGTAATATGATGGAATATAAAAGGTTCTCCGGTAACAATAAAAGAGCACGCATATATATCAAGGTTATAATAAGATTGTCTTGATCGAAAAGTCGAAGTTGACTTGCTGGAGCTGTGACAAAATTGGCTAATTTGAAAAGGAATTGCAAAGTTATTTTCGGTAATAACAACGCCAAAGGAATTAGCACAGCTATGTTTTAAACGTTTACTCAGGTTTAGAGAGTTTTTCAGGTGCATAACTATAGGCATCGATCTTTTCTTCCATAGATGAAGTGTGGTTGGCTCATCCTCTCGATTGAGGTGTTTTCAATAATCATGAAAGGTTTGAAGGCAGATTATAATCGTCAAGATACAAATGAGGTTTAAGATGAAATCAAGTGGCAAACTTGAAGAATTGTTTAGTTTCATATGTTATAATCAATATTTTAATTCATTTTAATTGTCCAATGTTATTAGTCCACAGTCGATAGTCCACAGTTAACAGTCCAATAATTCATATATAGTTTAATTATAATATTCGAATTAATTAATACGTATCGTGACCCATGTACATGTCTCAGACTCGATCACAACTCAAAGTATATATATTATTTGAGAATCAACATCAACCCTGTATAGAGAACTCGATCATTACTGCATATAGAGTGTCTATGGTGATTCCAAATAATATATATAGATGTGTCGATATGATATGTCAAAACCTTGTATACGTGTCCCGATATTTAAAGTGCGTAAAATAAATAACAGAAATTAAATGACGATAAATAAATTGGGAGAATTAAAATTGCGATAACTAAATTGCGATAAATAAATTTAATAAGGAATTAACAGTTAACTAGGAACAGTTAGCTAGGATTTTGTTAGTGTGGATTCTTAATAGAATTTCTCATAGTTAATTCGTTCATTTCTAGCAAATTTTATTTTGTCAAATGTTTTCTTCATTATGCCACTTGTTGGATTCTGATAGGTCAAAATCCAAATATGAAATTGAATGAAAATGATTATTCTGCGGTGAATGGATACGTATATCGGTGGTTGTAAGTAGGATAGTAAATGACTATTGAATCAGATTCGAAGAATGTACAATGTAACTTATTAATGTAAAATCTATATAATCCTCGGGTATTACCTACCCGTTAAAATATTTTCACCATTAACAGTTTGTACGAAAGAATTTTTAATTACAATCTTTATGAAAATATATATACATATATATTTTCTTCAGATATAATCATGGATTTAATGAGTTAATGTGATATTAATCTCATTTGATTTACCATTAGAACTAGAATATATAATCTCTAAAAGATTGAAGATTACATAATCGTCATGTCGAACGAAGATAAATGATGTAGAACGATTCGTAGAACGATGATTATGCTCGAGGTACATAATGAGATGTTGAGGCGTGTTTTGTTGAAACTTGAGTTGTTGGTGGTATTGGTATTGATTTTGGTGATACTGTTGGTGCCGGTGATGTTGCTGAAGCTGATACATTTTGTACCATATTTTCCAAGGCTACAACTTGGGCGTGAAGCTCGTTGACTTCTTCCATTACTCCAGGATGATTGTCGGTCAGAACGAGCGAATGAATAAGGTTTAGAATTTTAGATAGAATATAATCGTGGAGAGATACTCTGGAAATTAGAGAAAATCATGAACAGGTTCGCGGGTAAGTGCTTCAGGTTCTTCGCTAAGAGGTGAATTTGGTTGATGGAAAGGATCGCCTTCTTCTCGTCTCCCTTGATTAAGTCGACTACGAACCTATCCCTATTTCGTCCAAAATAGGTGATGGCTAATTGGTTGATCAATTCCGGTTACGCTGCTTTCAGAGCTTAGGTGAATATCCTTGTCAGAATAGCGGTCGAAACGACTATCGGAATAGCTTATCAGAATCCGAAGGACTCGAACTGGTTGAGGGATTCATCTCGTACGATCAGATGAAGTATTTTCGATAAGAAATAGATTATAGGATGTAGATTAGTACCCTGAAATACATAATTTACATATGCATATATAATACTAAAATCCCATAAGTTAAGGAGGAATCTACGGAATACGACAGGCAAAGTTTACAGTAACAGGTACGCTAAGATATGGATTAGCAGATACGCTAAGATATTAATTTATCTATACACTATTCATGCAATCAATGCAGTAAGATGTGTCTAGACTAAGAATGATAAGCAGGTAATTTTCGACACGAAATGATAAGCAAAACTTTTGACATGCAGACACGGTCGAAGTCCAGACCTACTAATGCATCTAAACAACTATCAGTTAGACACACTAATGCAAGACCTAGTTCGCTAAGACCACCGCTCTGATACCAACTGAAAGGACCCGTCCTAATCCATCTGGACGAATTCATTACATTTGGTTACATCGTGAGGTACTTGACCTCTATATGATACAGTTTACAAACATTGCATTCGTTTTTAAAAGACAAACTTTCTTTACAACGAAAGTTGACGGCATGCATACCATTTTATAATATATTCAACTATAATTGATTTAATAATAATCTTGATAAATTCAACAACTCGAATGCAAGTCTTTCGAAATATGCCATGAATGACTCCAAGTAATATCTCTAAAATGAGCAAATGCACAGCGGAAGATTTCTTTAATACCTGAGAATAAACATGCTTTCAAGTGTCAACTAAAAGATTGGTGAGTTCATTAGTTTATCATAAACGATCATTTTCATCATTTTCATAGACCACAAGATTTTCATTTCCATTTCTCATAAATATACGTCCCATGCATAGAGACAAAAATAATCATTCATATGGATTGAACACCTGGTAACCGACCTTAACAAGATGCATATAGAATATCTCCTATCATTCCGGGAAATCCTTCGGACATGATAAAAACAACATCGAAGTACTAAAGCATCCGCTACAACGGATGGGGTTTGTTAGGCCCAATAGATCTATCTTTAGGATTCGCGTCAATTAGTAGATCGGTTTACTAATTCTTAGGTTACCAAGAAAAAAGGGCATATTCAGCTTCGATCATTCACCCATATAATGTAGTTTCAATTACTTGTGTCTATTTCGTAAAACATTTATAAAAATTTGCGCATGTATTCTCAGCCCAAAAATATAAAGGGTAAAAAAGGCAAATGAAACTCACCATACTGTATTTTGTAGTAAAAATACATATGACGACATTGAACAAGTATAGGGTTGGTCACGGATTCACGAACCTATATCATTTATATTTATATATATATTAAAACATATACTTGTAATCGAACACTTATATATATTATTGGTGATATAATCTTTATATTAATAACTTATTTATCTCATTAAATATATTCATTTTATATATAATCATATTAATATAGATAAGTTATGTATTTTAAATATATTTTTATATAATTGTAAATATACTAGATTAAGGATAACAATAAATATGATAGTATTACTGATAATGACAAAGTTAAAAATAATAACTTTAATAGAAATGTTAAATTTTAATAAAAATGATAATTTTATTAATTTTAGTTATAATGGTGAAAATAATAATAATAATAATAATAATAATAGTATTAATAAAAAAAATGATACTTTACTTAAATATTATAATGATAATAATAATAACAGTGGTAATAATAATAATAATCCAATTTATAAAAAACTTAGTTTTTAATTTTCTCAACTTATAACTGTAATTCCTATAACTTAATTTCTTAGTCAAATTCCTAACTATACATGTATTCATATAATTCATAATTATTTTCCATGATTTTATCATATTAACTTTTATTATAAATTTTGTCATATCAATGTTATTAACATACTCAAATCATAATAATGATAATGATATTAAAATGTTAAATTAATAATAATAATAATAACATTAATAATACTTATAATAATGATAATAATAATAATAATAATAATAATAATAATAATAATAATAATAATAATAATAATAATACGAGAATACTACCTCAAAGTAACAAGTTTCCAAAAAGAAATGCCCCAGTCAGGGCTCGAACCCGAAACCTCCCGCTATCCCAATAACACCACAAACCATTCCGCTGCCTTATTATTTCTGTTTTATATTGCGAAATATATAACTCATATGTTTCTATTTCATTCTTCTTCTTCCTAAAATTAATCTATTCACCTTATCAGAATCGCTATTTCTCATCATCATTACTAACAATACGGTTCTTGCGTCGTACTAATCAGTATTGTCTTCTTCATTATTATTGAAATATCATTCGGTATCATCTCTCATCTCATCATCATGGTACATTACTAATAACGTCCTAACCATACATCAGTCATCACTTTCAATACCGTAGAAAAATATAACGCGTATGGTAATGATGTCAAGCATTTGGGCCCATTTACTTTAGTATTTGTTTAAGTTTTTAGCACTTTCCATTATTGTCTTAACCTCATCTAATCCCACTAACGAATAATTGACAAGTGGGGTAATTAATTGAGATGGTTGATGAAATAAAAAAAAAATTGTTGTAGAACAAAAGTTGTTGGTTTGGTAGTCCTGATTGTAAGTCACGATCCTAATTAATAGGCCTAATACGTTTATCTTTACAGCTCATCTAATCATCATCATCAATCTCCATTATTTCATGTATCATTACTCTATTGTTTCCTAATTCTCATTCTATAATCACGACATCACTATATCATCATCATTATCACTCGTTGGAGAAAGGAAAAAGAAAGGCAGCAGTTCAAGCAACGAAGAGACAGATGTAGCGACAACAGGAATCGAGTGATATCAGATTTGTTTGTAGTTTGTGGTTCGAACAAAGGTTAGCAAAAAGAAATAGTTGGCGGGTTTATGATGGCCCAAGTGAATTTACAATAACTTCATTTGTTTGCTAAATGGATCCACATCAAAACAGCCCAACAATACTTGGCAACACAGCCCAATAGTAGGAACGATCCATAATATCAACTAGAACAAGGTCCACATTTCTTAACTTAGGATTCTTAACTTAGGAAACGAAACAGGAAGCAACATGGGGTTAGGTTTGTGGGGTTTGGTATGAATCATAATTTCTCCTTTTTGTCTCCCACTTGGTCGATAAAAAAATAAAAATAAAATAAGGTATATCTCTATCAATTCTTCTTTGCTAGCTAGGATATTATATTATATTAATTATTCAATATCGTAATTGTTACTTTGTGGTTATGGGTGGGTTTACGAACCAAAACAGAAGTAACAGACCTAGTAGCAGCTACAGTGGTATGCATTTGTGGTTTATGGCAATGGTTTGTAGATGGATGATGGTTGTTCATGCTAGATACATAAACTGCACAGGTGCAACAACCTTGTTTGAAGAAAAAGGAACAACAAATGGGTGTTGTGGAGGAGGGTGCTTTGGTTAAAAAAAATTAATAGTTCAAACAAGTTTTGTGGTGATGGTGATTTTGATTGTTGAAGATGGTGGTCTTGTTTGATTATAAATGGAAATGAAAGGTGGCAGTTGAAGGTGGTTTATGGTTGTACTTGAACGCAAATAGAATAGCAATGGGGAACAAACCGTAATATGCAAGCAGTGTACTGGGTTTGTTGTGATCCTCGGTTAGAAAATAGAAGGAAAATCGAATATCAATTTTGAAAGTGGTTTATTCGAACCAAATAAGAAACAAGAGCAAGTAGCGGTTTTGGTTTTTGGAGTGAGTAATTGTACGGGTTAGTAATAATAAGTAAACAAAAAGGGTTTAATGATCTTTGATGAAAATGATGATCCTCAACTAAACTAGGGAGCCGAATGTTGATGATGATCTTCCTCTCTACATTCCATACATATATATATATATATAAATATCTTTATGTAATATATATATAATATAATATAATATAATAATAATTAGAATAAAATATAATAATAAAAAGTTTCGATTATGTGTTGGATTAAACAAAAAGGAAACAGTGAAGTCAAGATCAACAAGTTGTTGTATGATTGAAGTTGTATGATTGGAATTGTAGTTTCACGGGTGTAAATATTAATAATAATATAATAATAATAATAGTAATATATCATAAATCTTTTAAGGTGAAAAGGGACGTGCAAGTAACATATAACATATTTGTGGAATAGTTAGCAGCCGGCTTCTTGTCATATTATTAATTTAAGGAGTGTTATATTGTGGTCCATTGTTAATTAGTGGCGGATAAATGTTTTCAGAAGAAACCCAAAATTTTAGATTAATTATAAATATTTATTTCGGTCATTATGGTATAAAATTCAATCATTAATCTAATAAATAAAAATTACATCAACTGTCCCTCTCATTTATGGGTAAAATATAAAAAATGTTAAAATTAAATAATTAGATCCTAAATATACTTTTAATAAGCCTATAACTTATATAACTCATTTCCGTAACACCGTTTATTTTAAAATTACATAAGTTTGAATTTAACTTGGTTAATATCAATCGAAACATCAAACGAGTATTACAATCATTTAATATTTATTTTAATATACTTTATTTATATATAGAGATATATTTTAAATAATAATAATTATAATATCCTATTTTTATTTTATTAATTTTTAATAACAACAACTTATAATACTTCAAATTATATTTCAAATTATTATTTATATATACATACACACATATCTATTTATACTTAATTGTTCGTGAATCGTCGTGAACAGTCGAATGTCAATTGAATATATGAACATCGTTTCAAAATTTTTCTAGACTCAACATTACATACTTTGCTTATCGTATTGAAATCATATAAAGATTAAGTTTAAATTTAGTCGGAAATTCCCTGGTCGTCACAAAGTATAGATGGATTTTTATGCGAAAATGAAATGAGAAAAATGAGGTTACAAGGTATAAAGCTAGACTTGTAACTCAAGATTTTTCTCAAAGACCGGGAATTGATTATGATGAAACTTATTCCCCTGTTATGGATGCATTTACTTTTAGATACTTAATCAGCCTGTCAGTTTCTAAAAATCTAGAAATACATCTCAAGGATGTTATTACTGTTGATCTTTATGGATCACTTGATAGTGATATATATATATGAGGATACCTGAAGGATTTAAGGTATCAGAAGCATCAAATGCAAAACACAAAGAAATGTACTCAATTAAATTACAAAGGTCTTTATATGGGTTGAAACAATCGGATCGCATATGGTATACCCGATTAAGTGATTACTTGATAAGAAAAGGGGACAAATAATCTTATTTGCACATGTGTCCTTATTAAGAAAACAATGTCCGGATATGTGATTGTAAGTTTTTATGTCAATCATCATAACATCATATGAACAAATAAAGAGATCAGTATTGCCTTGGATTGTAAATTGAGCATATGCCTAATGGTTTACTTGTACATCAAACAACTTATACCGAAAAGATTTTAAAACATTTTTAAAGACAAAACCATTGGTTGTTAGATCACTCAATATTGACACTGATCCATTTTATCACTGTGAAGATCATGAAGATCATTGGAGCTCTTATGTATCTTACAAATTATACAAGACCTGACATTTTTTTTGCAGTTAATTTGTTAACAAAGTTCAGCTCAGCTCCTACCAAAAGACACTTGAATGGGATCAAACACATATTTCGATACCTTCGAGGAACTACTGATTTAGGATTATTTTATTCTAACGAATCAAAACAAGATTTGGTTGGTTATGCATATGCAGGTTATTTATCTGATCCACATAAAGCTAAATCTCAAACTGGATATATATTCCTAAATGGAGATACTGCAATATCATGGCGTTCTCAAAAATAAACACTTGTTGCAACATCATCAAATCATGTCGAAGTGATTGCATTACATGAAGCTACTCGGGAATATTTTTGGTTGAGATCAATGACACAACTCATTACTGATTCTTGTGGACTAGAATGTGATAAAAGTCCAACAACTATCTATGAAGATAATGCAGCTTGCATAGCACAGATGAAGGAAGGATATATCAAAAGTGATCGAATAAAACATATACCTCCTAGATTCTTCTCATACACTCAAGACCTCATTAAGGACAACCAGATTGAAATGAGATATGTTCAATCCATCAAAAACTCTGCTGATCTTTTCACCAAAGCACTTTCAACTGCTATTTTCAGAACGCATGTTCACAATATTGGCATAAGGCAAGTTCAAAAGATGTAACAGCTCAGCAATGTCTACTTGAGGGGGAGTCAACTATATGCTGCACTCTTTTTCCCTTAGCTAAAGTTTTTATCCCACTGCGTTTTTCTTTGGCCAAGGTTTTTAACGAGGCAGTAACTTATAGTTGATCTCCAACAAAACAAAATTGGTATCCAAGGGGGAGTGTTATAATATTAGGCTTTAATGGATAGTCAATTTTGTACAAATCATAGTCAATATTGGATACCTATTGTATAGTATTTTTTGTACTATAAATACCCATGTATGCAAGCTAAAAAACTTGCACCCTCCATTATACTTACAAAAATCATTTCTCTCATTTCTCTCATTAGTATTCTACTCCTTCATTACTAGAATTTTGTAGTAAGTTTAGGCTACCAATGTTGTTATAAACAACTAAATTACAACAAAATTTATATTTTTTAAACCTCTATAATATCAAACTTCTAGTAATTATACAAAAGGCTGGAGGGGCTCTCACCCTGCCATGCCTCCTTTGAAGGCTCGCCTATGGGGGAGGATCATGCCAAGCGAGTAACCATCTAAAAAACTATCTATATGTGAGTTTCCCCTAATAACCTGAAAAACTTTAATACTACGTACAAAGCTAGACAATGCGAAAACGTAAACTACACGATAAAAAATAGGAACCGGCCCAACTAAAACACGAGACAAACCCGACCTATCATACTCTAGGTCCCGGCATTTTATACTCACCATTAACCGTCATCTCTTCCAACATGAGAACCCATAAACAAGTTTTGAATTGCGTCCCTATAATCCAAGTCATCAATTTAATCTTTAAGCTTATAAATACAATTGGATTCTACCTTACGTTTTGCCAATAGTTCTTTCTTTTTCTTCTTCTCCTTCTTCAAACAATCTAATCTTACCGTAAACGTTATGTTATCATCAATTGGTTCGGAAATACCATTTGAAATGACATCAAAACTTGTTTATGGGTTCTCCTGTTGGAAGAGACAAAACCCGTAAACTTTTTAGTTGTATATTCAGAATTTAAGGTTATTAAAAGTATCAATATTTATATGATATCACTATATAGTTCTTTGGTTCATCGTCGGACAATGATTAGATCCTTTCGGTTCTTTAAGTCTGTACGTCATAATTTGCTTGCATTGCTAGTTTTAGTCCAATGTGTTGGTGGTTAGATTTAATTTGATTAGTTTGTTTGATTATTTTCTCGTATGTTGCGGATGTTTACTAAAGTTAGTTTGTTGTTAAATGATGTATCTATTTGGACTTATTGATCTTCAAATTTATATATTTAAATTAATGTTTTTCGTTGAAAATAAAATAAAATGATATCACTATATTTTTTTAATTGCTTGCACATAATATTAATATTATTTAATATTAGGATATCACTACTTTATTGATCTCTGATGCCCTTAATATTATGATATTAGTACTTTATTGTTTAATATTATGATTGTTTAACTCTTTATGACATTGTTGTTGAACAATAGACTTTTGAATCCCCTATTAGTAGTTTTTTTTCCCTGGTAAAAGGTTTCTCCAACAAATATTATTAAAAAATAATAAAAAAAATGATTACATCAAAGCGCACCTGCTACTAGCATACCTAACAGCCCATAAAACAACGAACTAGCTAACAATAAACAAGAAAGCTAGACAACAAACCAATTAACACCAATTATACTAACTGCCAATCGGCTTTGAGCTGATTTACGAAAGAAGATGGCTTGAACCGAATCGACATCAACTTTAACCGAACAATCGAACGAATCATCTCATACAACTGAGGCTCTATTTTAGGCGAACCCTTGAATACCCGAGTGTTCCTTTCCTGCCAGATGTGATACACCGTAGCTGAATAGCATAGCTTCGTCACCACCACTCTCGCCGAAATTCGACCTGCTACAGGAGTAAGTAAGTCTCTACATCTCTTCCATTCGTTACTAACCAGGGACAAATGAGTATTCCTCAAAACCTTGTTCCATACATTAGTTGAGTAAGCACACTCAAAAAATAGATGTGCATGGGAGTCCATGCAATCATTACACAATAGACATTTCAACGCCGGATTAGCCCGCATATCCCATGGCTTTAACTTATCTTGCGTTTTAAGTCTCTCGCCCATTAGCAACCACATTATAAAACGCATATTTCGGTATACAATGAGAGAACCAAACCACCCTAAACCATGGAACAACCGGTGCCCGTGGTCGAATAGACTCCCACACATGCAAAACTGTACATTGAAGAAGTTTCCCATCATAACCCCTATTAGTAGTTATTTGAAATGTCTTGTTCATAATAATTATAAACGTTTCATATTAATTGATTTCGTTGCGAGGTTTTGACCTCTATATGAGACGTTTTTCAAAGACTGCATTCGATTTTTTAAACAAACCATAACCTTTATATTTGCTATAAAGGTTTAAAATATTACGAAGATTATCAAATAATGATAATCTAAAATGTAGCGTTTTCACACGACCATTACATAATAGTTTACAATAATATTACACAACAACTTAAGTCTTCGAATGCAGTTTTTAAACAATATTGTACAAGCATGCAGACTCCAATCCTGTCTTTTTTAGTATGCAACAGCGGAAGCTCTTAATAATCACCTGAGAATAAACATGCTTTAAACGTCAACAAAAATGTTGGTGAGTTATAGGTTTAACCTATATATTTATCAATCGTAATAATAGACCACAAGATTTCCTTTTCATTTCTCATAAATATACATCTCATATCAGGTATTTCGCAAACTGCATAGAGATAAAAATCATTCATATGGTGAACACCCGGTAACCGACCTTAACAAGATGCATATAGAATATCCCCATCATTCCGGGACAACTTCGGACATGATAAATTCGAAGTACTAAAGCATCTGCGACATGGATGGGGCTTGTTGGGCCCGATAGATCTATCTTTAGGATTCGCATCAATTAGGGTGTCTGTTTCCTAATTCTTAGATTACCAGACTAAAAGGGGCATATTCGGTTTAATAATTCAACCATAGAATGTAGTTTCACGTACTTGTGTCTATTTTGTAAAACATTTAAAAAATTTTTGCATGTATTCTCATCCAAAAAATATTAGATTTTAAAAGTGGGACTATAACTCACTTTCACAGATTATTACTTCGTCGGAAAATAACACTTGGCCACTGGTTGATTCACGAACCTATAACAAATATATACATATATATCAAAGTATGATCGAAATATATTCACAATATGTTTTATTATGTTTTAATGATTTAAGTTTATTAAGTTAACAGTCCAACGTTCGTAGTTCACAATTAGTTGTCCACAGTTAGTAGTACAAAAATAAATCAATATATATTATCTCGAATCAATCCACGACCCAATGTATACAAGTCTCAGACTCGATCACAACTCAAAGTATATATATTATTTTGGAATCAACCTCAACCATGTATAGCTAACTCGAACATTACCGCATATAGAGTGTCTATGGTTGTTCCAAATAATATATATAGATGACGTCGATATGATATGTCAAAACATAGTATACGTGTCTATGGTCTATCAAGATTACATAATATATGTTAGAATACATGTATAATACAATATAAGTTAGTTAGGATATGGTTAGTATAGATTTTTGTCAATTCATCCCGTAGTCAAATTAACCATTTTTAACCAATTTTGTTTTACCCATAACTTCTTCGTTTTAAATCCGTTTTGAGTGAATCAACTTGCTATGGTTTCATATTGAACTGTATTTTATGAAATAAACAGAAAAAGTATAGGTTTATGGTCGAAAATACAGGTTACAAGTCATTTTTGTAGAGGTAGTCATTTCAGTCGAAAAAATGACGTCCTGATGACCATTTTGAAAAACATATTTCCACTTTGAGTTTAACCATGATTTTTGGATATAGTTTCATGTTCATAAGAAAAATAATTTTTCCAGAAGAACAACTTTTAAAACAAAATTTATCATAGTTTTTAATTATCTAACCCAAAACAGCCCCCGGTTTCACTACGACGGCGTATGTCCGGTTTTACGGTGTTCTTCGTGTTTCCAGGTTTTAAATCATTAAGTTAGCATATCATATAGATATAGAACATGTGTTTAGTTGATTTTAAAAGTTAAGTTAGAAGGATTAACTTTGTTTGCGAACAAGTTTAGAATTAACTAAACTATGTTCTAGTGATTACAAGTTTAAATCTTCGAATAAGATAGTTATATATATATGAATCGAATGATGTTATGAACATCATTACTACCTCAAGTATAGTAGGTAAACCTACTGGAAATAACAAGAAATGATCTAGAGCTTCAAAGGATCTTGGATGGCTTGGAAGTTCTTGAAGTAGAATCATGACACAAAAACAAGTTAAAGTAAGATTTTCTACTCGAATTAAGATAGTTATAGTTATAGAAATTGAATCAAAGTTTGAATATGAGTATTACCTTGAATTAGAATGATAACCTACTGTAAGTAACAAAGGTTTCTTGATCTTAGATGATTACTTGGAATGGATCAGAAAGCTTGGAAGTATACTTGCAAACTTGAAAGTATTCTTGATTTTATAAAACTAGAACTTATAGAATTTATGAAGAACACTTAGAACTTGAAGATAGAACTTGAGAGAGTTCAATTAGATGAAAAAAATTGAAGAATGAAGGTGTTTGTATGTGTTTTAGGTCGTGATATATGGATTAGATATAAAGGATATGTAAGTTTGTTTTCTTTTAAATAAGTCATGAATGATTAATAATATTTTTGTAATCTTGCTAAATAATTCATACTAGATTACAAAGAATGGTTCCCACATGTTTGATGACTCATTAAGGGCTGCTAAGAGCTGATCATTGAAGTGTATATACCAATAATATGTACATGTAGGAGCTGTGTATTGTACGAGTACGAATACGGGTGCATACGAGTAGAAATGTTGATGAAAATGAATGAGAATGTAATTGTAAGCATTTTTGTTAAGTAGAAGTACTTTGATATGTGTCATGAAGTCTTTCAAAAGTGTAACAATACATCTTAATAAATTACATGTATATACATTTTAACTGAGTCGTTAAGTCATCGTTAGTCGTTACATGTACATGTTGTTTCGGAACCTATAAGTTAACGATTTCGTTAAATGTAATTAATCCCATTGTTATTATATCTAATGAGATGTTAAATTATTACATTATTATGATAACATGATGTACTAATATATCTTAATATGATATATAAATATTAAGACGTTATTACAACGATAATCGTTACGTATAGATATCGTTTTGAATTTCTTAGGTTAGTAGTCTTGTTGTATGTATAAGGTTCATTATTAATATACATAATAAGATACTTACTTATCATTTCATCATGTTAAACATATATATATATATGTTCATATATATAATATCATGTCATATACAAGTTATAACGTTCGTGAATCATCGGACAAACTGGGTGGTCAAATGTTAACACAAAATCCGTTTTAATTAATCAAGTCTTAACAAGTTTGATTGCTTAACATGTTGGAAACATTTAATCATGTAAATATCAATTTCATTTAATATATATAAACATGGAAAAGTTCGGGTCACTACATTATTTATTAAAAAGTACACTTAAAAAACCTTATGTGGTACTTCTCCCGACGTTTTAAAATAACATCCCGCTTCCTTCACTTTCTCTGCCGGTCACCGGCTCCTCGTCGGTGGTCGGACTAATCTTCGATTTTTCGCTCCCTTTTTACTTTCTTTCATTCTCTTTTCTTGTTTCCCTTCCGATCTGGAGTTTTCAGACGAGATTCTTCATTTATCGGCTTCTAGTGCTGCAACTTAGATGACGGATCGCAGTGGTTCGCCAACGATTTTCATTTTGTTCACATTATACGCATTTTTTATGGTTCATCGGACTTCACACTAATTTCGCTGCCATATTTATTTTACGTGTTTAAGCTCATATCCGAGTTGGCACATGTTCTGAAGCTACAGTCTTCATTTTTGTTGGTTGTATACTAAGTGGAAATTGGAGTAGCGAGTGTTTGGGATTCATAATTTCTGAGCCGTTTAGACCCGGACTTGATTAAACCCAAACCCGTTTCGACCCGATCAAATTTCCAGGTATAGTATTTATAGATCGAAATATCTAAATTTTATTAATTAACAAACGACCGATAATATTAGCGTTTGAAAACAGTCAAAACCCACCAACTAATCATAATCACAGCTCGCCACATGGCATTTAACGCATATTTTTTTCCCGATCAGAATAGTGACTAACGCCCCATTAACAACATTAGTGGGCGTTAAAATTGCCACATGTCGTCGAATTTAGAAAGTAACGTTGCCCTGTGTGTCATCTTAAATGCCAAGTTTTTACCATTACGCTATCACCCTTGTGGTTACCTTTACAAATTTGATGTTTTTAGAAGACATCCTTTTTCTAGTTCATTTCTTATATAGGTCTTCAAAGCACAAATGATAAGTATAAAGTATTCAAGTAATACAAAGAAAAAATATACTACATATATTATGAACATGTGTAATTCACTTTCATTTAATTATCACACGGCCATCAAAAGGTCTAAAATCATTAGACGATTACGATGAAACACAGCTTTCACATGCGTTCCATTTTTAGGACTGCGAATTTAGATTTTATGCACTAACAAACAAACGTTACGCCTTTTGTATTACGTAAAATACTTTTGAACATTCGGTCTTATTGTGTCCTTACTCCTGAGTAATATCAACTGTAACATTCTACAAGGACTGCCAAATAAATTTTGATATTCACCACAGCCATGGGTCATAACAAATGATCAGATTAAGAGACAACAACTTGACCTATTTGAAAAGGAGTCTTGGATATTTTATTAACCATTGGTCATCCAAAATTACCTAAATCCTACAATTTTTGCAATCGTATTTGACAAGATGCTCTCTTAAAAAACAGGTATGAACATTTGTCAAAAAGGGTTTCAAGCTGAGACCCGACCCATCATAACTAGTAGAGCTACCCTTATTGACCCTACCCATTTTTTGACCATTTATCGGACAGTTGGGTCTTAATAAATTTTGACCCTACCAACAAGGGTTTTTTCAGCCAATCAGCATACCATCATCATATTTCAAATTCTAAAAAAGCATCATATTTCAGGTGAAGAACAAGAGTATCAAATTCTAGGAACATGAGAAAGACACATATTGTCACTTGAACATGTAGTATCTTAACAAAAGTACATTCTGCTCGATTTGGTTTTAACAAATTTCCTGCATCCCATTCCACTCAGGCAGATACAGCTTCAGTCATTTCCTGTTCAACAATGGCTGGTTCAACAGGATAGTATGCATAGTGAAGTTCACCAACATCATCACCTGATAGTTTTGTCCATCCAGTTGGTCCCACATGGTAAACTGAAACAGAAATATTGATAGTTATCAAATCAAGGATTCTTCATATGAAAGAGGCAGGGTTGGCATCATTTAACTGGTTATGCATTTCTCATATACAGCTGATAATATAATTTTACATCAGGTAAATCAGTAGTTTATCAGGTAAATCAGTAATACATTTTGGCCAACTTTCAACCCATTTGATATTTTCATTTAGTTGAACCTACTGTTTTACTCGTTTGATCTCTTAGAGATAAAGCACAACCCGAAGGTTCATCCATATGTAAATTGGTCAAAATTTCCTATTCAGCATCTAATGAGAGAGAAAATATACAGAATATAATGATAATTCACATGCACAGAGAGAGAGAGAGAGAGAGAGAGAGAGAGAGAGAGAGAGAGAGAGAGTACCGCTAGCAACACCGCCACTAGCCCCATCACGGAATGTAGCATGATAGATGGCTCTCCTGGCCAATTCAGCGGCCTCATCAATTGTCATATCATATTTGTACCTATTAAATTGAAAAATCAAGACAAAATCAAACTTCAAAATGAATCATCAAGTACAGAAAAAACAATAACTTAAAGTCTCTATAGACATGTCATGGGCAGGTTAAGTAATAGGCTGAAGCAAGCCATAGATTATTTTCTTTGTTTGAATTTTTATAAATCTTTTGATGCCTTAAATGTGATTAAAAAAACTAGTATACTATACCAATCAAATAATCTTTCTTTTTAATAAAGCAATATGAAAGATTGCAAGAATTTACAATATTATGTTGTAATTTATTCAAAGCATACATGGTGAAGCTAGCATATTAAAAGCTGAATCTTTAAAAGATGTCACATGTTCATAATGAGGTGGAATAAAAAGAGGGTGCTCACCCGCTATCTAATACACCATACGCATATGGTGAACCAGACCCAACTGAGAACTTTTGTCCCTTGAGGCGTCCTCCTTCACTGTCAACATAATATAGACCCGGGCCCTACAAAATGTCAAAAATAGGTATATACTTTAAAACAATATATGCAGACCAAACATCAAGATTCAAGATAAAGGTTCATCAAGTACATTGTCAGACTGTATATACCTTTTCATCCCATCCTGCAATCATTGTCCCAACTGATAATCCCATTCCACGGTAAGAATAAAGAATGTTTGCGAGCAACTTTGAAGCACCAGTCACTGATATCCTTCTTTTGTTTGCCAACTCATGCAGGCGACACTAAAAAGGAAATATGCGTATTAAAAAGCCCTAATGTATATATTTTATATGCATTTAATGGACGAGATTGAAGTAGCAATGTAACAAGTTTACCTTGATGCCCAGATTTCTGTGCCAGAATTGGCAATCAGCGGCTCCTCCAGCCATTGTACCCAGCATATAAGGATTAATTTCGATGATTTTCTTCACAGATTGTGATGCTGAGAACAAATATTATAATAAGAAAGATGCTGAAAACTAAAGAAAAGTTATTTAATAAGTAATATTTTACAGATACTGAAAACAATCCATTAAACTAGATCCATATACTTAAAGATCATAAGCTTTGATCAGCATTACATTTTGTTTATGTCTACATGTATTAAACGGGCTCAATTGCTGAAATAGACAAGAAGACTTATTGACAATTCTGGATTAGTTTTCATGATTTTCTGTTCAAATAAATAGACATATGTTGCACTACAACACAAATTGTAAACACGTATGGAGTTATGAAGCATAAAATTAAAACAGTTCCATAATGCAAAACTATGTCAGATACACATGTTGCTAATGAACAAATTCAAATGCACCCTCAGTGTATTATGATTGAACATTTGAACATAGTTCATTATATTTTCAGTTATAGCAAAAAGTGCATACAGATATAGCCTCCCATGCTAGCTCTCGAATCAGCAGCAACCATCACACCATCCTTAAAAATAAAAGCCAATGTTGTTGTTCCCTTTGCTGGCTTTACCATTTGGATTGAATTCTTTTGGAATCCATCAAACTATAACAAAAATAATATAAAGGTATTTTTTTAGCATTAGAAAAAATAAAAAATAAAAATACTGTGGTGCATAACACAGCTAAAAAACTCACATCTGATGTAACTGGAAGGTCAAAAGAAGGGGCATCTGTGAATCCATCAGACAACAACTCGTTGTTGCCACCGTATAGTGGCGCACTCGATTCTAGTCCACTAAAGTCAAGCTGCTTCATAATTTTAACCTAGAATCACAAATTCATTACACAAGTTTTAAGTTCCATATTTAACCTAATATACTTCACAACATAAACCAAAAAATGGGATCTCATCAACAACATTATCAATTAATATAGGCATATACAAGCTGCTACAGCTACAAATTCCTAGAAGATAGCAATTCATACAGAAGAATACAGACAACAAAATCGTAATCAAACCCTAGAAATTAATGAAAAATGATTCGGATTGAAATACATAAACTGTGTATAATTAATCAAACGATCAGATTAAATGGAAATTAGAATGGATTGTTGACTTAAAATCATACCTTTAGATTCGAGAAGTGTAATAAGATCGTTGGTACCTGATTGATAAAAAAAAGAAGGAAAACTAAATATAATGAAAAATATTTGAAGGGAGTGATTTCTTGAACAGCAATATAACTTTGAGATCCGGGTGGTTTGTTGGATCGGGTTAACCCGATAAATTTGGCAGTTTCACCATTTGGGCCTACGTATGATTTTGGGCTTAGTTCGTTTATTACATGAGTCACCAATGGACTTGCGGAAGTAACGTCCCATGTAGAGTGTGTTTGGCTAGTGGAGCTGGATATTATTTTCTGAAGGTGAAAAATATAAAATTATATAAAATGACACTCTACAAACTTAATAGTTATTTTTTCAAAAAGTGTATTTTATCATAATGAAAATCAAAATTCAAAAGAAATATTTTAATATAGATAACATACGAGTAATTCATTAGTGACGTTGCGTTATCAATTATTTTTTTAACGGCGATATCGACATCGAATGCTCTCATTTGTCACTCACACACGCTTTCATGAGGAAACTCAATTCGACAATGTTGGCAGTACCATCGAAGGTTGGGAAAACCTCCCAGAAACATTTTCAAATCGCATTGATGTTGGCAGTATCATCAAAAGTTGGAAACTCCCTATTTGAGGTGAAAATCTAACCTGTGTTGGCAGTGACGTGCGTTATCAGTTGATAATATATAATTTTTCTTTAGTTTGTTCTTTTTCTTTGCACCCATATTGATGCAGAATCGGATCCACACGGCCTTAAAAATAGGCTTGGGAGCATTGGGCCAATGAGAAGGCTAAAAAGGGACAAGTCTAGCAAGGCAACGAATTTGAATTGAAGATAACAAGAATTAGTTATTTGAATTGAATACTTATTAGTTCTTAGATTGTTTAGCTTTTCTTGGTGATTCGATTAGTGAAACAATTTGTGCTTCAACACGTGTGATCTAGACAATCAAATTAGAAATTTCAAGTGATTGTGTTCTTGGTTTGGGTTGGTTTTCAATTGGTCTTTAGTCAACATAGTGGTGTTTGATTATCTTAAGTGATTTTGATAATTAAAGGATTTTAAGTAATTTTAATCCAAAATCGAGCATTAATGATTTCACTCAAAACATAGTTTGATCTTTGAAATGAGTCTATGTGAGTTAATGAACTTTATTTGATTGAGGTTTTATGAAAGTTGACGAATGAAAATGAAACTATATGTTTGAACATTGTTGTGTAATGAATGAATTGGGTAAACCATGGCAAAAGGTGGATACGTTTCTCTCTTATTTGTTAATATCTCTTAGGTTAATATTAACTTAATCAACACTTTATCAAAACCCCCCAATCAACTTAGGATAATTATTAGTGTTTTGAGACTTATGTAAACTGCTCCCTGTGAAACAATGCTTGCTTGAATATTTGCTAGTTGCTATAATGATCGAATCATTGTTGCCCGGCGTTTGTGTTGATTAGTTAGGTTATTTGATCAGTGTTTCTATTATTATAAGTTGAACACTAAACGTCACATCAAACTGTTATTATTGTTGATGTTCAAAACAGTTGATCGTTATACCAACATGCTTTTAATAATGCTTTTTTATATGGTGACTTAACTGAAGATATGTATATGTCACTACATGAAGGCTATTTTTATAAAATGACAGAAGAGTTTGTAAACTTGTCAAATCTCTTTATGGTTTAAAACAAGTTCCTAGATAATGGAACGAGAAATTTTGTGATGCGTTGTTTGAGTATGGTTTTACTCAAAGTGTTAATGATTATTCTCTATTTGTTAAGAGTACTGAAAACTGTTGCATTTTTTTGTTAGTTTATGTTGATGATATTGTGATAACTGGTAATAGTACTGAACATATAGAAAAGTGTAAACTATTTTTGCAAACAAAGTAAAAAGTTAAAGATTTATATTTTCTGGGCATTGAGTTACTTGATGAAGGTAATAGTCTTTCTATGACACAAAGAAAATATTGTTTGAAAGTTGTTTTTGAGTTTAGATTGCTGGCTAGTAAGCCTGCAAATACTCCTATGAAAACTTGTGTTGTTTTGTCTAATTTTGATAATCACTCTAATATTGATATGCCCTTGAATATCAAAAACTAGTTGGGAAGTTGATTTACATTACTTTGACTAGACCTGATATAGCTTATGCTTTGCATTGTCTTAGTCAATATATGCATGCTCCTTTAAAGTCACATTTGAAGGCTGCATTTAGAGTACTTAGATATCTTAAAAGTTCACCAGGTAAAGGTATGTTTATAAAGAGAAGTGACAATTTTGTATTATCTGCTTTTGTGGATTCAGATTATGCTAAGTGTATATCATAAAGACGGTCGGGAACCGTTTTTTGTGTATTTCTTGGTGATTCATTAGTCTCACGGAAGAGGAAGAAACATTCAATTGTTTTAAGATCTTTAGTTGAGGCTGAGTATAAAGCTCTAGCATCTGTCACTTGTGAAATTATATGGATATTAAAAATTTTAAATGATTTGAAAATATGTACTAAAATTTCTGTAAAAGTTTTTTTGTGATAATTAATCAACTTTACAAATTGCTAAAAATCATGTTTTTTATAAAAAAAAAAAAAAACTAAACATTTTGAAATTGATCTTCATTTTGTAGGTTGGTGTTATTGAAACTATCAATATAGCTTCTAGTGATAATATATTAGATATATTCACTAAGGCTTTATCTAAGGCACAACATGATATGTTGTGTGAAAAGTTGACATTGTTTAATCTTTTCCATGTTTAGATTAATGGGGGATATTTAATTGTATTACTTTCAATCTAAACATTTTTATTGAACTTGCGGGCATAGCTCCACGGTTCCCCCATGTACTTTGTGTCATGGGATAGGGAGAGGTTATGGATTCGATCCTTAGGGATGACATTATTTTCTTTAAACCAATTGAACACCAATAATGGTGGTATACATTGACCCTATAGGGAGGTTTTACCGGATTCGTTCACGGACCTCTACCCGGACCACTGCCCGAATGGATGTGTTCCCGGATACCGTCGATCGGGTTCGGGTTTCCGCCCGAACGTGTGTGTTACGTGCAAATGATGAGGGTCGTTGAAATAAATGATCTACTGATGCCAAAAAATCGCCGTTCAAAAAAAAAATCTAAACATTTTTATTATTTTTTGTATTTATTTTTGGGTTGAGAATGTCGAGAGAAAGTTGTTGTTAGTAGATACCTGGATGTAATTAAGTTATATTATATATTTATTTTTCTTTTTTAATTTATCTTTGAAATCTGTATCTGTTTTTCTCTCTCGAACATTCGTTTTAGGGTTTTCATATTCATCTTGTGATTAACAAGTTCAAATCTGTTGAACTTGTTTGTGAGACTGTTCTGTGTGGTTCTGCTGTATTGGTTCATGATCTTTTGATTGTGAATCTTGGTTTAGTGGTGATTGGAAGGTTTAATCTGTGCGCTTTTACAATATACGAAGACATTCATTTGGATTTTATCATCTTGTTGGTTGTTAAATACTGTAGTAAGTTTTGAAACAATATATTTTTTTTCAAAAGCAATAAAAATTTGTCTGTAATATTGGATTTTGTTATTTAAAGATATATCTAAATATTCTATAACATATTACCATTACTTAAGAAAAATATATGTCAAATAATGCTGGCTATGGGGATGGGGCATAACAATCATTGATGGAAATGGTAAAATGAAATGAAGCTAATATATACGAATACATTTGTTTGGATTTTATCATCCTGTTGGTTGATAATTTAAATGGTAAGTTTTGTAACAATAAAAAGTTGGTTGTCATATTTAATTTCGTTGTTTAAACTTTAAAGATATACATAATAAATTTTCTATACCATTACTTAATAAAAACAAATCTCAAATAATGCTGGCTGTGGGGTTCGAACCCACGCGCACTTATGTGCAGAAGATCTTAAGTCTTCCCCCTTAACCTCTCGGGCAAACCAGCTTGTTGTAATATTGTTCACCTTTTAATTTAATTACTCTACTAGTGTTTTTGTGTTTAAAGTTCTTTTATCCGTTTTTTTTTTTTTTTTTTTTTTTTTTTTTTCTTCCTCAAACAGCGGTTTAAAATATGAAGTCTATCAAACTTGGACCAAAAAGAACTAAAGAAGATTGATTTAGTTTGCATTTATGTTGAAGTTACCCTTACTCAATATCAGTAACTTTTTACAAGAAAATCTGCTAATTTACAATACTAAATTGATGCTTACATTACAACGAACAAGAATTAAAATACATGCTACAACTACATCTTAACACAATTGTAGTGTATGCATTACTTATGTATTGGAATATTAAGCGCCACTTTTGACCGAAAAAAAATGTTGGGTCAATAGGAGTGATAGTCAGGTTAGAGTTCACGTGATACTCATGGGTAGTGATCATATGCGGGATTACCAATATAAAATAAATTTCATGTGTTGCGTGTTGGTGTGATTTTAGTATTATCTAACAATCATTTTAGGTAATTGAAATTTACTTGAAACGCAATAGTTATCTAGTTATACTTGACAACGAGTTTGGAGACAGTGAAGTGGACGTCCGTAAGAGTTGACGAGATACTATCACAAAAATAGCGGGGGTCAAGGGTTACACCCTTTGATTTTCATAAGCGAATTAAAACAGATTTTCCCTCTAGAAAATCAGTTACTTGCTTTTGATACCAAATATATAGAAAATACATTATCTCTAATAACTTAGATTCGTTCTGTTCTTGCCTGCATTCGAGTCACGTTCTTGTCTTATTCCAATTTGGATTTCATGATACCTAAGGCTTATGGGTCGAAATACTTAATTGAGAAACTATTTCACGATTCAAGAACCAATCAGATTGTGAATTACAAGCCTATTTTCTAACACATCACACACTGCATTTAAAAAAATACATTCGCATACTAATTAGCGCAAGATCGCACAGATTGATTACACTGATGCGTAATCCGCATAAATTGGAAAAGTATAAATAGAAGTCTTGGACTTTTATTTGAAGGTTGTTGAACCTTGATCCTTTGAAGGTATATTATAGTCATTTCATTCAAGCTAATTAAAGACATTCTAACATTTTGCTAAAGGTAATTTGATAGTTCAAGATCTGGATTGACCATTCAAATTGATATTTTCAAATGGAAACCGATAATAAGGTCTCCAAAACGTGTCAACAGCACCAACCTCATTACACTCGATCCTAGTTTCGCTCCTTGTAATTGAATTTAGGCTCGATCAGGTATAACTTGTAAAAAGGTAAAATTTCAGTTTCTTTTATTTAAAACTAGGTTTTGAGCTCGTGCGTTGCACGGCTGCTCAAAAATATTTTTAAATGAGCACTTATTTTATGACGTTTAATGTTATATTCCCATTCTGATAAACGTACGAATGTACCAATAAGCAACATATAAGTAATTTTTTCCTTAATGCATCAAATTAACGGTTGGAGTTATTATTATTTTCGGATTTCTAGTGTTTAACTCCCTGGAAAAACACAAATAAGTTACATACTCCAAAAAAAGTTGTTGGAGCATTTCACTTTTCAATTACTATTAGACACATTTAGCAAAGACACAAAATGCAAATAGAAATTAAAGAACTGTCTCAACCATAATATGATGGTGCTTTTCAGTCATGACATAATCTATATGGTAACCTTATCAAGAGTATCGAGTACGAAGTGTTTCCTCTTGCCCAAACCAACTTTATTTTTTTGAAAGTGTCAAGACTATTTTTTTAATTTTTTGAAGCATTCTAAAACTCTTTATATGACTGATTTTAAACCGATGCAGCATCAATAGAATTTTTTTTTTTTAGAATCACTCAATTGAACTCTCGGTAGAAAATAACTTGAAAATCGTTCACGGTTTGCAAAATTGTTTTTCGCATTTTTCGTTGTTTGATAATGAAGATAAGATCAACGTTTTGAGTTTTCGAGTGGAAAGGGATTTAGATAAGATCATCCTGTTGTGTATCACCTTTTCAAGAGATAAAGGATGGATATTAGGTTTGACATTTTCATTCATTAACTATTACTATCCTCTCATTTTAATTTATATCGAGTACTCCGTATTTTCCATTTGAATTGGGTATAGCAGTTTACATTGATGCTTTAGAAAATAGATTATTAGCTTTTATCATTAACATTTAGGCCACCTGCAATCGTTCAGCTCTTTCACATATATTTTCACTACCACATCAGCGCCACATCAGCACAAACCCTTTAACATTCCGTTCACATTCCTTTCACTAAACACTCACTATCATAAACTCCATTTCAAACTTTAGCCAATTTAAAATTATTATTTAAATACAATAAATAAATACAAATAACATTTTATTAAATAAAATAAAAACATTACATTATTAAAAATTAAAAACATTACATAATTTATATTTATATTTATATTTATATTTATATTTATACCTACATACTAAAAGTGACCCAAAAATTTGTAGTTTCAGTTTTAACGGATTGTCGTTTTGAGTTTGCGTTAACAATACAAACGGTCACTCAAGTTCAGCTCAATTTACAAAACGGCCCCTCAAGTTTACACTTTTTTTAAGGGAAGAAAGCGTAAATATCTAATTTTATTAAAAAAAAGAAACTAATTCTACCCGAATTTTTAACGGCCCCTATCTTCTCGCTCGATACGAGTTAAATTTTTCCGAGACCACCGTTCAACTCGGAAAAATCAGGCCAACCCAACGGGACTAACTATACGCGAAACGGACATCGCTAAAAAAACACTAGATAACGGGCCCTATGTTCTCGCTCGGTGCAAGTTAAATTTTTCCGATACCACCGTTGAACTCGAAATAATTTTACGAATACAACGCGACTAACTATACGCGAAACCGACATCGTTAAAAAAACCAAATATTTCGGCCTATATTACATACATATACATACACGTCCAACAAACAACCCAACCTACTAGATATATTAGGTACCAAATAACGTATATCCAAATTTGATCGCGCGTAGAATACAACCGCAGCAACGCGCGGTCGAATTTTTTTCTAGTTAAAAAATAAAAGACAATACATAAATAAATAAAAAACAATAAATAACGCTAATTGTTTCGAACAATATAATCGTCCAGGAGTGTCCAAATGTGTTCAATCAAATTGTTGCGAAGGACATGATGCGCTCTTTTATCTCGCATCTCTCGATCCACTCATCCACCCGATCTTGGAGCTCAACTCTCTCCGTCCAAGTACGTCACGACATGTTTTCTCGATCGCGGAGATAATCCTCTTCGAGGTCGCATATGTTGCGCTCGTTGTCTTCGGTGATCATGTTGTGAAGTATAACACAAGTGTACATGATTCGACGTATTTTATTGATACTAAAAGGTCTTGCTGGGTGTTTTAGTATTGCCCAACGACCTTGAAGAACACCGAAAGCTCGTTCCACATCTTTTCTCGCGGCTTCTTGAAAACGTTTAAACTTTACATTTTTTTTGGCTCAATTGGACATTTAAACGACTTGACAAGTGTTGTCCATTCTGGGTATATGTCATCTACCAAGTAATACGCTTTTGTAAATTCGTGCCCGTTGATAGTGTAACGGACCTCCGGAGCTCGACCATCCAATAAATCTTCGAACAAATTCGATTCATTAAGAACATTAATATCATTGTTCGAACCCGCTGGACCAAAGAAAGCGTGCCAAATTCACATATCGTAGGACGCAACCGCCTAGAGCATTATTGTTGGTCCTTCGTGATCACCCCTGTGGTAATGCACTTGCCACGCAACTAGACAATTTTCCAAGCCCAGTGCATGCAATCGAGACTACCTAACATACCTGGAAAACCGTGCATCTCCAAATGTTTGGCATGCAATCGACGAACATCTTCTTCAGTTGGTTTCCTTAAATATTCTCGCGAAAACATATGAATAATACATTTACAATAATTCTTTAAACATTCACGAGACGTTGATGCGCGCATGTGTAAATACTCATCGAATGCATCAGGCGCAATGTCATACGCCAATTGACATATGGTCGATGTACACTTTTGAAAAATATTGAAACCGAGTTGACCGGTTGCATCGTAACGTTAATCAAAATATTTAAAATAATCGGGTCTCGGTTGAGAATCATATGATAGAATAGCATGACCAATACGATTAAACAATGACTTACTCATTCGGTATCGATTTCGAAAATAATCACCCGAAAATGTTGGATTATCCGAGAAATAGTCGTTGTACATTTAACGACCCGTCCTAATCTATCTGGACGAATACATTACATTTGGTTACATCGCGAGGTATTTGACCTCTATATGATACATTTTACAAACATTGCATTCGTTTTTAAAAGACAAACTTTCTTTACATCGAAAGTTGACGGCATGCATACCATTTCATAATATATCCAACTATAAATGACTTAATAATATTCTTGATGAACTCAACGACTCGAATGCAACGTTTTTTGAAATATGCCATGAATGACTCCAAGTAATATCTTTAAAATGAGCATATGCACAGCGGAAGATTTCTTTCATACCTGAGAATAAACATGCTTAAAAGTGTCAACCAAAAGGTTGGTGAGTTCATAAGTTTATCATAAACAATAAAATTCATCATTTTGATAGACCACAAGATTTAAATACAGTACACCTATCTCGTGTACAAAACCATTTTTCATAATGCTTAGCAGAGTAGGTTTGTATCCTTTTCTCCCCCGTAGGTTGCCTCGCGATTTTTAAATAACCGTACACATATCTCGTGCACAACAATAATACACATAACCTGTGTATAAAAATCATTCTCTCGATACATAACATTTAATTTGATTTCATTGCTCAACATGGTAACCGACCTTAACATATAATGCGCATCAATAATATCCCCAAAACAGAACATCTCGTCTGTTTAATGTATAAACTTCGAAGTACTAAACACCACGCCCACTAGCCCTTCCGTCGAGTGAACATTCTGGGTGGGGGTGTTAAACCTGGTAGCTACCTTTAGGATTCACGTGAATTAGGGCCATACCCGTTTCTAATTCTTAGGTTACCAAGCAATAATAATCAGGGAAAATATTCACAACAATTAGTGGCAATTATAACGTCCAACTAATTCAATAATAATCCACAGAACTTCTGTCTGTATAATAATTCATTCGAGGAATGTTTTGCTTGTGTCTATCTCATCAAACATTTATATAAGCATCTCAGTCCAAAAATATAGATTTCAAAGGCATTTAATAAAGCAGTTGTAAAACAGTTATAAAAACAGCACATGTATTCTCAGTCCCAAAAATGTAAAGAGTAAAAGGGAGCAAATGAACTCACTATACGATATTTTGTAGTAAAAATATGCATACGACGGAACTGAACAATGCAAGGTTGACCTCGGATTCACGAACCTATATCAATTGTATATCTATTAAAACATATAATGGAAATTTCATAATTTCATTTATTAATTATATATTATTTATGTGTTTGTAGTTATATAAATTTTATACTAAATTCCATTTAAAAATATATTTTATTTATTATTTATATATATTATATCTGTTTATTTGGTATATATATATATATATATATATATATATATATATATATATATATATATATATATATATATAAATAATTATTATCTATACATTTAGTTATATTACCATATCTATATATATCTATGTGTTTAGTACTAAATTTAAAATTCAATAATTTGTTATATATAAGTATTTATCTAAAAATGTTAATATGTTTGATTTATGGTTATATAGTTAGAATATATGTAATAAGTATATTCTATGTATATTAGTTATCGATTAAAAATGATAGTTTTGATAATATTAATGACAATACATGTGATAATAATAATGATAATAATGATATTAAAAATTTTTAATATGTTAATAATACTAATAAAAATGATACTAATACTAATATTAATGAAATTAATAATAAATTTTATTATTTTCATAATATTACTAATAATAATTATTATTATCATAATATTAATAATAAATGATAATTTTTATCCTAGTTCTTATATTTGTAATAATAACAATTATAATACTAATACTAACAATATTGATGTTGATAATACTAATAATAAATGATATTCATAATACTTAATAATAATAATAATACTAATAATAATACTAATACTTAATAATAATCTCAATAATAACAATAACAATAATAATCTATAACAATAATGATAATAATAATAATAATAATAATAATAATAATAATAATAATAATAATAATAATAATAATAATAATAATAATAATAATAATAATAATAATAATAATAATAATAATAATAATAATAATAATAAATTTTAAAAAAATGAAATCTACCTTTAAAAAGGGTTTCTAAAAGAAATGCATCCAACCGGACTCGAACCCGTGACCTCCCGCTAAATCGAAAAACCCCTTAACCATTCCTCCATCTTTGCTTTTCTGACTTAAACCCCGATGAAAAACTATATAACCCATTAATACGTAGCCTCGGCCCAAACAGAAAAACTGAAGCATAGGGCCCAACAACTAAATCAAGCCCAACAATAAACTTCTATGTTTTCGACCCAGTTCAGTACTGGAAGCAGAGAAAAGAAACAAATAAATAATAAATAGCAGGTCATCGACCTAGCCTCGGTTCTTCATTGTTTTCATCTTAACCTCGTTCATGGTTCTCTTCACCATCGAAATCATCTCACTGTATTATCATCAACACGTTCGTAATCGTCACTGTACATCATAATATCATCTTCTTCATTCTGGTACTGTAGTAGAGGTAGGAAAAGGAAACAGAAGTAGAAACATGAATCTGCAGTAGCCCGTTCAATCATGGTGTTAATGGTGATGACGGTTTTTACAGTAGAGAAAGAATATGACAGGAAGCAATCGAAGAAAAGAAGAATATATATATATATATATATATATATATATATATATATATATATATATATATATATATATATATATATATATATATATATATATATATAACAGCGAAATTTACCGTTCATCATCTTTTTCTTGTGGGTTTCGATTTGAATCAAGAAACAGAAACACCGAGTAGCAGATTGATCGTTTGGGACGATTTAAAGCTGAAACAGAAATATATGCAGCAATAGGTAGCTGATGGTGATGATGTTGCCGTGGTGATGGAAGATGATGGTGTCGGTGTTTGATCATGACAGTGGCCGGATGGTTATGGTTCTTGGTGGCTCTGGTGACCGTTAGTTGTGATGGAAGGTGAAGGTTGTAGTGAAATGGCGATGGAGTCTAATGAAGGTAGTGTTGAAGATGATGATTATGTATAAGGCATTATCCCTATAGCTCACCATGATTATATATGATTTATACATATGGAACATCTTAACCTGTTGAAACTACGAGGCACATGACATCAACTCTCCAGCTCAAAGTGATTATATGCTATCTCAACAAGGAGGCGAACTCTGAAACATAAACTCTCGTGAACAGTTGAACAACTGAATTATAGTCGAGTCCGATAGAGGAAGTGAAATGTTAAGGTTTTTGGATTCGATAGTTAACAACGAATATGAGTGACATCCATGGTTTGAGCAGAGAGTGCATAAATGATGGTGAGGTAGTGATCATATTAATGATCAGAAAAAAATGAATTTGGTATTCAATTAGAATGGTGGTGGCTGTGATGACCCGGAAATTTCTGATCAAATTTAAACTTAATCTTTATATGATTCCGACATGATAAGCAAAGTCTGTAATATTGAGTCTCAAAAACTTTGGAACAGTTTACATGAATTCATTTAACCTTTAACTAGTTTCGACGATTCACGAACTATTGTCTGTAAATAAATATGTATATATAAATATAAATATAAGAGTATGTATAATACTTTGCATAAATAAAATACACATTAATTAATTTGAATTAAAAAAATGTAAAATAGAATAATTAAGTACAAGTAAAATGAATAAATATAAACATGTATATGAAATTATTATGAATATATATGTATATATATGATTTCTATTAATAATTATTATATTGCAATATATATATATATATATAAAATATATAAATATTTTATTTCTAATAAATGTTTTTATAAGATATATAATATAAATACTAAATGTTACATAGTTAATAAGATATAATTTCTACATATTAAATTTACATACAAGTTAAAATATAATTGATATATTTGAATTACTTACATTAAAATAAATGTTAATATCTAAAAATCAGTATTAATAATATTATTATATAAAAATGAAATTTGATATATTTATATTGCTATCATTATTAATATTATATTCATTAGTAATATTAAGATTATTATAGCTAGTTATATTATTTGTATCATTAATAAGATTATTATAATCATTGTTATTAATTAAATTTATTATTGTTAGTTTTAATGTTATCAATTATCATTACTAGATCCTTTATCAATAATTTTATTAGTAATATTATTATTGTAATATTAATAATATTAACATATTTATATATGTAATTAACAAGATTTATAAATTATATACATATAATCAAATATATAAATACAGATTTATATAAATACACATATATATGTGAAATGCTGTTATATATATATATATATATATATATATATATATATATATATATATATATATATATATATATATATATATATATATAATTACATACACATGTATTCAGATATATAGATACTGATAAATATACATACATATATATAGATAAATACGTATTGACATATATAAAAATCCAAAGTCTGTTTTAAATCATTGTCACACTGTTTTTGATTGGTAAACACTGCTTCAAATTGATGGAATCAAAATCAAAACAATCCAATTTTCATTAGCCATCTTTTCAAGTTTATATTTTTGTATATATTCCTTTTTGTCATTAAAATTACTCCGGTCGACATCCAACAATCACTACATAACAATCTTAATTGATTATAGGTATTACATTCGTTTAATTACTTAGAGAAAACCCAAATTTCACTGCAATTTCAAAAGCTAAACGGAAAGAAACCCAGCTAGACTCTGTTCGTGGCTTAAATTTATCAAAAGCTCCAATTTTGAATCAATTTCAAAAACTATAAGTGTGGTTTTGTTAGGAATATTTTATACAAACTATCTGCAAAATTTCATTCCTCAATTCTTCAAAACGAATACGAATTTTTGAGTCAAACTTAAATTTCAAAAAGTCAACAGAGTTATTCTTCAAGAAACTTGAATTAATTGTGTGGTTTCTGCTGAAATTGATGGTTTACAAAGTTTATAGGAATGATATTAAACCAATTTCATGTAGCAACTTTTATCTGAAACGATCTAAATTTCAAAATCAAGGTTAGAAGTTGATGTGTTCTTCGCGTATTCAGATACAGCTGCAGTTTGATTTTTTTTATTTCATTTATTTTTCTGTTAATCCAATTCAATTCAACAACCCATCATTGTGTGACATTTACAAAATCTAAACTAAAACATTTGATTCGATTGGATGGTGTATTATACCCTGGTCTGTTTGATATTATGAAAATGATGGAAACAGAAGACAGATTAAATAAATTAGGATCGACTGTATTTCAGGAAAAATGGAAACAGAGGAATGGTTGGGGTTATGTCGGTTTAACGAGAGGTCGGGGGTTCGAGTTCCGTCTTGGGCTTTTCTTTTTAGAGGAAGTTTTAAAAGGGTATATATATATTTTTATTTCCATTTCCATTATTATTATTATTATTATTATTATTATTATTATTATTATTATTATTATTATTATTATTATTATTATTATTATTATTATTATTATTATTATTATTATTATATTATTATTATATTATTATTATTATTGTTATTGTTATTTTATTACTAATAATATTTGTGGTAGTTATGTTAAAATAAATAATATGATTAATATTATTATCATTTTTTTATATATTACTAAATAATATCATTGAGTAACATTAGTATTATTAATATTAATTATTACTATTATTATTATTCATATTGATATAAGTATTATTATTATTATGATTATGATTATTATAATTAGTGTTATTATGAAAATAAAATAAGTTATTATTAATGTTATTATCAATTTTAATGAACATAAGTATTATTACTAATATTTTCATTATTATTATAAATATGATTATCATTATTAGTATTATCATCATTAATATTAATATTAAGATTATTATTAATGTTACCACTAATATGATTATAAGTATTATCATGAATATTACTATTATGTAACTACTAAAATCATTATCATAACTATCATTAACAGTAAAATTAATACTTTTATAATTATTATCATTAATATCATTATTAGTATAATCACTAATAGAAATATTAACATTATTACCTCTATTAGAAAAACTTAAGTATTATAATTATTATAATTTTACCATATTTAATATTATTTTAGTTCTATTATAATTACTATTTTTCAAACAAATGATATATATATATATATATATATATATATATATATATATATATATATATATATATATATAACATAATAAAATTTATATTTTTATATACAAAATGAAAATATGAAGACATACATATTATTAATATAAATATGACATAACTAATAAATTCATATATATACAATTGTTCGATTGCAAATACATGTATTAATATATATACAAATGATATAGGTTCGTGAATTCAAGGCCAACCCTGCATTGTTCAATGTCGTCATATGTATTTTTACTACAAAATACAGTATAGTGAGTGTGATGACCCGGAAATTTTCGATCAAATTTAAACTTAATCTTTATATGATTTTGACACGATAAGCAAAGTCTTTAAAGTTGAATCTCAAAATTTTTAAACTAGTTTTATAAAATCAATTACCCTTTGACTGTGCACGACGATTCACGAACATTTTTTTAGTATATATATATATATATATATATATATATATATATATATATATATATATATATATATATATATATATATATATATATATGCAAATTTAAAATAATAAAAATACAATTAAATCATTGGAATTAAAAATATAAAATAATATACAAAATGATAAAGTGGTTATCAAACTAAAATATATAAATACATATATATGATCTCTGTGGGTAATTATTAAAATGTGTATATTGAAATATATATTAAAAGGTGTAAATACTAAATATTCAATATATAATCTATTACATAATATACTAGATATTACATAATTAATAATACATAAAATTGATATAGTAAATTTAATCACAAATTCAATTATAATTGTTATATTAATATTATTATCATTACTTCCATTATTATTATTAATATTAATAATAATATTTGTCATATAAATTACATATAGATATAAATAATTTAATATATATATATATATATATATATATATATATATATATATATATATATATATATATATATATATATATAAGTTGATACATTATTACTATTATCATTAATAATATTAGTATTATTATAATAACGTTTATTAATAGGATTATTATTATTATTATCATTTTCAGTATTTAAAACTATTAAAAATATTTATTGCTATTAGTATTAATATTATCATGTTATTTATCCTTATCAATAATATTATTATTATAAATAATATTATTATTAATTATTAATTATCAATAGTATTTGTAACAGACTGAAACCCGGGCTAGTTGTAAGTTGCTTATTTTGCCCTTAGGGTTTGTGCTTAGTCTTAAGTGCTTTTATTTCAATTATTTTATTAGTGTTTTATTATAATTGTGTTGTGACCAATTTGTGACAAGGGTCCCAGAATATGTTGGTTTATTTAATTTGGACTCCGTTAGGGTTGCCAAATTAAGTACGAAAGAAATTAAATAACTGGTAAATACCCGTGTGATATGGGGTATGGGTTTATAACCCAATATTAAGTGTATGTCCTGGATTCTTCTACCATTTTCTCAAAATAAACACACACACACAAACGCATACCAAACGCACCATGATCATAAACCCTAACTTGATTTGTGAGCTTTTGGATTAATTGAAGTTAGCAATCGATTCCTTGTGTTCTTGTGATCATCTTAAGGTAAGTATTACAAAGATTTATGTATTAATCTTGTTGAAAATTGGGTTTTAGTGTTCTTATGAGTTTTTGAAGAAATTAGCTCAAATCTTGTTGTTTGATGTTTAAAAACATCAATAGATGTTAGAAATAGGTTGTATATATGTTTAGTAGCTTCCGTGTGCTTAAAATTTGATCAAAATCGCTCAAAAATCAAGTTTTTGGGAAAAAAAAATCGTAAAAACAGCGAACTGCTTCGAAACCCAGTTGCTACAGTATTTTGCTACAGTATTTTGCTACAGTACCCGAACTGCTACAGTACCCCACTGCTACAGTGACACTATTTGCTACAGTATCCCCGATTTGATACAGTACCGAGTTGCTACAGTGTCACTGTTTACTACAGGCCGGGTTGCTGCAGTATCACTATTTGCTACAGTACTTTTATGAAATTGAAACGGGCGTAACTTTCAAAACGTAACTCCGTTTTTGATGAATAAACTATCGTTAGAATCGTAATAAAGAATACTTTTTAATGGTGAACTTTTAAGAAACTAGATCAAACTGTTTTTGGGCCGGAAAAGGAGTTTTAGTGTGTATGTCGTGTTTTGCACGCACCTGTATGCCATTATTGAGTGGAGTCATGATGTAGACTCATAAAATTATGAATATATGGTGTTATGATCTAGTTAATCGTATGAAATGATTATATTATTTATTGGATATGTATATTAACTTGGTTTTTGCTGTTCTCAGGTTATAAGGACAAGGAGGAAGCTCAGAAATAATAACTGAGCAGTTGCTGATAATTGGTGAGTGGGTCTATCTCCAGATAGAGTTTAAGTAGCATATCATGCTACTGTGGTTGACTCTTTTACCATGCATAGTGTAGAAATTGCCATGTTAGAATAATATAGTATGCCTGATGTTGTATGTGATTTATGTGTACACTGTGTGAATGGCACCAGTCGGGCTTAGGGAGACTGGGGACTCGAGACCGTGCCTAGGAGAGGTTAGAGTCCGTATGAGGTCAACCGTGCCTAGGGGAGGTTGGGTCCATAGGCTACTGATTGTGAAGTATAGTGTGAATGATGCATCCCCTGAATCTGGATAACTATACTGTGAATTGAGTAGCAGGGACTATCGGTAGACTCAAGTCCGATCAGCTGGGAGTCGTGTGCTCGTACAAGTCGCCGATCCTCGTATTGTCTTATTATATGTTAGTTGGTAGTTAGCAAGTACTGTTGATGTATATAGCTTGTGTGTGGCTTAAGCTATATCTGTTAGATAGATTCCATTCACTTAGCGGTGCGCTAATCCCCCACATATTTTCCCCCTTGCAGGTTTAGGTACTGCCAATTGGGATGGGTGCTATTGCAGAAGACATGTTTGACAATCCAACTCTGATGTTGACTTTTGTATAAATAATGTTTTGTAATAACGTAACACCGTTGTGTAAACTTAAACTTAATGACGTGACTTATATTGTGTTTGTTAATAAAGTCTTCCGCTGTGTATTTAAAAAAAAAAAAAATGGCCGGTGTTACAAGTTGGTATCAGAGCATGGTTTGGTAGCAGATACGTGCGCGTATTTTGTTCCCAAACCCTGAGGCAAGTCAAACATGTCTGTAGAAATGGGGGCTAAGTGAAAATAGGATATTCGTGTGTTAGTTGTGATTGAACTAACTGTTATCCACTAAGCTTTTGTGTGAGCTGTTTTGTAGCACAGGTATGGCTGATAGAAACGCAACTGGCCCATCCAACCCCGGAACATTCAGAGCACCAGAAGAGGGTGTTGAGTCTGATGATGATCAGAATAGTTACATTCTTCAGTTAGAGAGCAAACTAAAGGAGGCTGAAGACAAAATTAATGAGCTTGAATTGGCGAGGCATTCTGAAAATGATGATACACCACCTGGATTCCCAACCGCGCAATCCCAAACGATACCTAATGTGCCCCAGAACCAGCTTCAGAATCAAATACCTAACCAATATTATATGCCACCACAAAACACATTTACTTACCAAAATCCCATGATGATGAATCCATACCAAATGCAAATGTTCCATCAATCTTACTTGAAACCACCCAAAAGATGTACTTATAAAAATTTTCGTGATTGTAAACCCTCCGAGTTCTCTGGAAGTACTGATCCGACTGTAACTCTCAATTGGTTGCGAGAAGTTAAAAGGGTATTTGAAGCGTGTCAGTGTGAACCCGGGCTGAAGGTAACATATGCTAGTAGACTGTTGAAAGGTAGGGCTATGATTTGGAGGGATTCTTTGATTTCCAGTATACCGAAAGAGCAAGTGAGTATGATCACATGGGAGCAGTTTTATGGAAAGGTGTGTGAACAGTATTGTAATCCGTTTGATATGAACCGAATCAAGACTGAGTTTCTTGAAATGAAGATGACACCTCAAATGACAATCGATGAGGTAGTAGAGAAGTTTATGGATAAACTGAGGTTTGTACAACAATGGGTGCCAGACGAAGCATCTCGTATCCAGCATTTTGTTAATATCATTCTGCCTGAGTACAGAACTTTTGTTAGAACAGCTACATCATTGTCTCAAGCTGTTGTGATGGCTAAGATGGTAGAAAGTGATGTTCAGGCCGCCAGAAACAGAATGTTTGGTAATGTACTACAACAAGGTGGGCAAGTATCTGGTCAATCAGGATCTAAATCCAAGAAGTCTAGTGGGTTTAAATCGAAGGGTAAAAGTGGTCAGAGTAGTACTGGATCTGGATCAGGTAAAGGGAATTGGTGTCACACGTGTCGATCTTCTCACAGTGGTCAGTGTTTTGAGGCTACAAGAAGATGCTTAAAGTGTGGTGTTGTTGGGCATGAGTCTTCAGCATGCCCGTATCCGAATAGTGTGTGTTGGAGTTGTCATAAACCAGGGCATCGTGCAATTAGTTGTCCGTCGAAGAGTGGTAGTTCCGGGGCAGGGTCAGGAGCGCGTTCAGCATCAGCCGTAGGGTCAACTGCCTCGAGTGGGCAGAAGAGGAAGAACCCTTCAACTGCAGAGGCTAGAGCTTTTCAGATGTCGGTTGAAAATGTTGTGGCAACCGACGAAGTGATCACCGGTATGTTTCTAATCAACTCAATACCTGCTCGCGTATTGTTTGATTGTGGTGCCAATAGGTGTTTTATGTCCCTAGATTTCTGTGCTAAGTTGAATTTACCAGCTACTATGTTACCCAAGCTGGTTAGTGTAGAAGTAGCCGATGGTAAGACCACACCCGTCACAACCTATGTGACTGGGGTTTGTATAGAGATCGAAGGGAAGCCTTTCCCGGTGACTTGTTTAGTGTTACCTATTTCTAGCTTTGATGTAGTACTAGGAATGGATTGGCTGAGCTCGCTTAGGGCTAATATTAAGTGTGATAGGAAAATGATTACCTTTCGTCCGACCGATGGAACCCGTGTTGTGGCCCGAGGGGAGCGTAGCGGGTATAATTTTCCGTTGATAACCATGATGAAAGCGAAAAAGTCGATGGCAAAGGGTTGTGAATCATTTCTTGCATATGTGATTGATGTGAAGAAAGAAAAGAAAACAGTGGCCGATATTCCGATAGTATCAGACTTTCCCGAAGTGTTCCCAGATGAGTTACCAGGTCTGCCGCCGGTAAGGGAAGTCGAATATAAGATTGAGTTAGTTCCTGGAACAACTCCAGTTGCAAAAGCTCCATACCGATTAGCGCCGTCTGAAATCCGTGAAATGATGTCACAGATTCAAGAGTTATTAGACCGTGGGTTTATTCGACCGAGTTCTTCACCGTGGGGTGCTCCGGTATTGTTTGTTAAAAAGAAAGATGGGTCAATGCGTATGTGTATTGATTATCATGAATTGAACAAAAGAACAGTGAATAATAAGTATCTGTTACCTCGAATAGACGATTTGTTCGATCAGTTACAGGGTGCTTCATTCTTTTCTAAGATAGACTTACGATCCGGATATCATCAGGTTCGTGTTGCTGAATCAGATATACCAAAAACGGCGTTCAGAACAAGGTATGGTCATTATGAATTTCTTGTCATGCCGTTTGGGTTGACGAATGCGCCAGCAATCTTCATGGATCTAATGAATAGAGTGTGTCATCCGTTTTTAGATAAGTTTGTGATTGTGTTTATAGACGATATACTAGTGTATTCAAAGACCGAAAGTGAACATGCTGAACATCTGAGACAGGTTTTGAACATGTTGAAACGTGAACAACTATTTGCAAAATTTTCAAAGTGTGAATTTTGGTTACGTGAAGTGCAGTTTTTGGGTCATGTGATTTGTACCGAGGGTATAAAAGTTGATCCGAACAAAGATAGAAGCGGTAATGAATTGGAATTCTCCGAAGACTCCGACTGAGATTAAGAGTTTTCTGGGATTAGCCGGTTATTATCGCAGATTTATCAAGGATTTCTCGAAAATAGCGGGTCCGTTGACTAAGTTGACTCGTAAAGATGTAGCCTTTCGATGGACTGATGAACAGGAAAAGGCTTTTCAGATTTTGAAACAGTTACTGTGTCAGGCACCGGTATTAGCTTTATCAGAAGGTTCAGATGACTTCGTGGTATACTGTGATGCGTTATTTGCTGGGTTGGGTTGTGTATTAATGCAAAGAGATAAAGTAATCGCTTACCCCTCACGACAGTTGAAAGTTCATGAGAAGAATTATCCAGTGCATGATCTTGAAATGGCTGCAGTAGTGTTTGCTTTGAAACTGTGGAGACACTATTTGTATGGAACCCATTGTGTTATATGTACAGATCACAAGAGTTTGCAGTATATCTTCTCACAGAAAGAATTGAATATGCGTCAGAGACGATGGCAAGAGTTGATCAAAGATTACGATTGTGAAATTAAATACCATCCGGGTAAGGCAAATGTGGTTGCAGATGCGCTAAGTCGTAAAAAGTCAAGTGAAAATGTGAAATTTCTTCGTTTGAATATAACTTCAGATTTGATTAACAGCTTAAAAACCATTCAGGCCTGTGCTTTAGAGGACGAACATATTAAATCTGAACAAATGACCAAACGAAAAATGGACTTAATTGATGACTCACGTGGACTAAAGACCTTAAACAATCGTGTTTGGGTGCCTAAGCTTGGAGATTTGAGGGATTTAATCATGACGGAAGCTCACAAATCCAGATTGACAGTACATCCGGGTAGTAATAAGATGTATCATGATTTGAAAACAGTGTATTGGTGGCCAACAATGAAAACAGATATCGCCCGTTATGTCGAAAAGTGTCATATATGTTCTCAAGTGAAGGCAGAACATCAGAAACCTTATGGTTCATTACGTCAGTTACAGATTCCAGAGTGGAAATGGGAACATATAACGATGGATTTTGTGACCAAATTACCTCGAACTCAGAAAAGACATGATATGATTTGGGTAATAGTGGATCGTCTAACTAAAAGTGCTCATTTTCTTGCTACTCGTGAGACAGCTTCATTAAGTGAGTTAGCCTAATTGTATGTGAAAGAAATAGTTAGTCGTCATGGTGTGCCGTTATCGATCATTTCAGACAGAGATTCCAGATTTGTGTCAAATTTTTGGAATAGTCTTCAACAGAATCTGGGTACACGTGTGAATTTAAGTACAGCTTATCATCCTCAGACAGACGGACATAGTGAAAGAACGATACAGACTTTGGAGGATATGTTAAGGGCTTATGTGTTAGAATACAGTGGTTCGTGGGATACACATTTGCCGTTGGTTGTATTCGCGTATAATAATTCTTATCATTCGAGCATAGGAATGCCGCCTTACGAAATGTTATACGGTCGTCATTGCAGAACTCCGACTTGTTGGTTAGAAGCTGGGGAGAAACAGTTTGCAGGTCCTGAAATTGTTCAAATGACAGCCGAAAAAGTTGCAATTGCTCGAGAAAAGTTGAAAGCCGCTAGAGATAGGCAGAAAATGTATGCTGATCCGCGTAGACGTCCGGTAACCTTTAATGTGGGTGAACGAGTGTATCTGAAAGTTTCGCCGTGGTAAGTTAGCACCGAGATTTATTGGTCCGTTTCCGATCAGTGAAGTGTTGAATGATCAGACTGTGGTGTTAGATCTTCCGCCAGAGTTAGCTGGTATTCATAATACATTCAACGTATGTTATCTTCGTAAGTGTAAAGTCGACGATGAAACACAACTTCTTCCTTTAGAAGATTTAAGGGTCGATTTGAATAAGAAATTGGTGGAAGAGCCGGTCCGTGTGGTTGACCAAAAGGTGACTAAGCTGAGAAAGAAAGAGATTCCGATGGTGTTGATTGAGTGGAAACACAGTTTGGGTTCTAACTTTACGTGGGAGACAGAAGAGTTGATGAGAAATCGCTACCCTCGTTTGTTTGACCAAG
Source organism: Rutidosis leptorrhynchoides (assembly GCF_046630445.1). Classification (NCBI taxonomy): domain Eukaryota; kingdom Viridiplantae; phylum Streptophyta; class Magnoliopsida; order Asterales; family Asteraceae; genus Rutidosis; species Rutidosis leptorrhynchoides. The sequence continues at coordinate 119,459,819 of NC_092342.1, read as the reverse complement.
ACCAGATTCCGAGGACGGAATCTTCTTAAGGGGGTGGATTTGTAACAGACTGAAACCCGGGCTAGTTGTAAGTTGCCTATTTTGCCCTTAGGGTTTGTGCTTAGTCTTAAGTGCTTTTATTTCAATTATTTTATTAGTGTTTTATTATAATTGTGTTGTGACCAATTTGTGATAAGGGTCCTAGAACATGTTGGTTTATTTAATTTGGACTCCGTTAGGGTTGCCAAATTAAGTACGAAAGAAATTAGATAACTGGTAAATACCCGTGTGATATGGGGTATGGGTTTATAAAAAAATATTAAGTGTATGTCCTGGATTCTTCTACCATTTTCTCAAAATAAACACACACACACAAACGCATACCAAACGCACCATGATCATAAACCCTAACTTGATTTGTGAGCTTTTGGATTAATTAAAGTTAGCAATCGATTCCTTGTGTTCTTGTGATCATCTTAAGGTAAGTATTACATAGATTTATGTATTAATCTTGTTGAAAATTGGGTTTTAGTGTTCTTATGAGTTTTTGAAGAAATTAGCTCAAATCTTGTTGTTTGATGTTTAAAAACATCAATAGATGTTAGAAATAGGTTGTATATATGTTTAGTAGCTTCCATGTTCTTGAAATTTGATCAAAATCGCTCAAAAATCGAGTTTTTGGGAAAAAAATCGTAAAAACAGCGAACTGCTTCGAAACCCAGTTGCTACAGTATTTTGCTACAGTATTTTGCTACAGTACCCGAACTGCTACAGTACCCGACCTGCTACAGTGTCACTATTTGCTACAGTATCCCCGAGTTGCTACAGTACCGATTTGCTACAGTACCGAGTTGCTACAGTTTCACTGTTTGCTACAGTACTTTTATGAAATTGAAACGGGCATAACTTTCAAAACGTAACTCCGTTTTTGATGAATAAACTATCGTTAGAATCGTAATAAAGAATAATTTTTAATGGTGAACTTTTAAGAAACTAGATCAAACTGTTTTTGCGCTGGAAAAGGAGTTTTAGTGTGTATGCCGTGTTTTGCACGCACCTGTATGCCATTATTGAATGGAGTCATGATGTAGACTCATAAAATTATGAATATATGGTGTTATGATCTAGTTAATCGTATGAAATGATTATATTATTTATTGGATATGTATATTAACTTGGTTTTTGCTGTTCTCAGGTTATAAGGACAAGGAGGAAGATCAGAAATAATAACTGAGCAGTTGCTGGTAATTGATGAGTGGGTCTATCTCCGGATAGAGTTTAAGTAGCATATCATGCTACTGTGGTTGACTCTTTTACCATGCATAGTGTAGAAATTGCCATGTTAGAATAATATAGTATGCTTGATGTTGTATGTGATTTATGTGTACACTGTGTGAATGGCACCAGTCGGGCTTAGGGAGACTGGGGACTCGAGACCGTGCCTAGGAGAGGTTAGAGTCCGTATGAGGTCAACCGTGCCTAGGGGAGGTTGGGTCCATAGGCTACTGATTGTGGAGTATAGTGTGAATGATGCATCCCCTGAATCTGGATAACTATACTGTGAATTGAGTAGCAGGGACTATCGGTAGACTCAAGTCCGATCAGCTGGGAGTCGTGTGCTCGTACAAGCCGCCGATCCTCGTATTGTCTTATTATATGTTAGTTGGTAGTTAGCAAGTACTGTTGATGTATATAGCTTGTGTGTGGCTTAAGCTATATATGTTAGATAGATTCCATTCACTTAGCGGTGCGCTAATCCCCCACATATTTTCCCCCTTGCAGGTTTAGGTACTGCCAATTGGGATGGGTGCTATTGCAGAAGACATGTTTGACAATCCAACTCTGATGTTGACTTTTGTATAAATAATGTTTTGTAATAACGTAACACCGTTGTGTAAACTTAAACTTAATGACGTGACTTATATTGTGTTTGTTAATAAAGTCTTCCGCTGTGTATTTAAAAAAAAAAATGGCCGGTGTTACAGTATTAATAGATAATTGTTTTATAAAAATTTAAGAATCAGATACATATATATACAGATATGCATATATATATAAATACAGATACTAATATATACGTATAAATACTATTATGTATATGTATAAATACAAATAAATGCTTATTTTCTGTTGCATATCATTATCAATCTGTTGTAAATTGAGTCCAATTATCGAATTCGTACCAATTAGGAATCCAAACATAAGAATGAATCCAAAATCAGTTTGCACTCCCTTTCACCTTTTTAATTTTTTTTTTATTATTTCTGTACTGGGAATAATCTCCCTGTCGATTCAATTACGCTATAAACCAAAGGAAATATTCAATGATATTGATACATTCACCTACCTTCACATCCTCATTATAAGTTAGCAAATTTAATTAGTTCAATTTGTGAATTTAATCGAAAGAATGAAGAACACAGGAAGCTTACACTGTTCGCGTTCTAAATTTTTGATAACTCAAATTCAAAATCAATTCCAAAATCCATAAATGTAATGCTTTTAGGAATCGTTCAAATAAACTCTCTGTAAAGTTTCAAGCTTTAATTCATCATATTAATATTGAATTTCGAAGTCAAAGCTTATTTTTCAAAAAGTCAAAACTGTGTTCTTGAATCAAATTGAGGTTTTGCAAATTGTTTCTGTTGAAATTGATAGTTCATAAAGTTTCTATAGATCATTTAAAACCTTTTTCATGTATGATCGTAGTCTAAAACACCATGGAATTCCACTTTGATGTTTGAGTTTATTTTTGAGTTTTATCTCATTGTTTTCATTTTTTTCTGATTCTGTGGTATCTGTTAAATAAAATAAATGGATACCAGATGTTAGGTGTCGTCTGATAATCTTAAAATTTATCAAGTAATTCGTTGTTATTGATCATTACAACTGGGTTCCCGATCGTTTGTTCTGAAGAAGAATGAGAAGAATAGAAGCAGAAAACAAGAATGGGTTAAGTAGAAATAGTTAGGAAATATAATCAGAAAAATGGGCAGTAGCTCGATGGTTTGGGGTGTTAGTGTGCGAGCGGGAAGTCTCGGGTTCGAGCCCGGACATGGGCAATTCTTTTTAGGACGAATTTTAAAAGGGTATACCTTATTATTTCTTTTACTTTTATTATTATTATTATTATTATTATTATTATTATTATTATTATTATTATTATTATTATTATTATTATTATTATTATTATTATTATTATTATTATTATTATTATTATTATTATTATTATTAATGTTATTATTATTATTATAATTATTATTGTTACCATTATTGATTATTGATATTATTATTATGCTTATGAATATAATTATAATTAAGATATAAAAGATGATAATAGAAAGATAACAAAATAAGATAATTACGAAATTATTAGTATTATGATTTGAAGAAAAATGATAAAAATTATAAGTATATGATAATATATAACTATGATTAAAATTGTTATCTTGATCATTATCGTTAACCTTATTATTATCATTATTATCAAAATAGTTATTAGTTAAGGATATATACATATACAGATTATAATACAAACATGATTATAAAGATGATTATACTTGTAATTGAATAATGAGTTAAAATGAAATATTATTATTATTAATATCATTATATTATTATTATCATTATTATTATTAGTGTTATTATTAACATTAAAGATTATGGATGATATTATGAACATGAGTACGATATATAAATAGAGATGAAATCGTTAGTAATGACAATAAATAATATTATGAATACGTAGGAAATCTAAATAAATTTATGGATTGTATAAGTATGTATAACACATCTTTTATTATTAAAACTTTATTATAATTAATATCAAATTTATTATTTTTAACATTACCATAATTATATTAATATTATTACTATTATTAATATTATAATTATAATTATTATCATTTTTACCACTATTAATTTTATTTTGGTATTATTATAACTACTATTATTAATATACAAATAATATATATATATGTATATATTAAAAATATATCTAATACATATAACATAACGAAAATTAATATTTTTATACAACAAAATGAATAAATGACATATATATATATATATATATATATATATATATATATATATATATATATATATATATATATATATATATATATATATATATATATATACACATTCAATATAAGAATAATATAACTAATAAAGTTATATATATATATAAATTTGATCGATTACGAATATGTATATTAATAAATATACAAATGATATAGGTTCGTGAATCCAAGGCCAACCCTGCGTTGTTCAATGTCGTCATGTGTATTTTACTACAAAATACAATATGTGAGTTCATTTGATTCCCTTTTACTCTTTACATTTTTGGGACTGAGAATACATGCAAATACTTTATTAACTGTTTTACAATAATTATATGCGTGAGTTTCATTTGCTCCCTTTTTAAATGCTTTTGCAATATATATTTTTGGGACTGAGAATACATGCGCTACTTTTAGAACTGTTTTACGAAATAGACACAAGTAATCGAAACTACATTCTATGGTTGAATTATCAAAATCGAATATGCCCAATTTATCATGTCCGAAGTTTTCCCGGAATGATGGCGAATTTATCATGTCCGAAGTTTTCCCGGAATGATGGCGAATTTATCATGTCCGAAAGTTTTACCGGAATGATGGCGAATTTATCATGTCCGGAGTTGTCCCGGAATGATAAGGATATTCTATATGCACTTATTAAGGTCGATTACCAGGTGTTTAATCCATATGAATGAATTTTATGCATGATGTTTATTGGAAACGGGAATATTAAATCTTGTGGTCTATTAAAATGATGAATTATATTGTTTACAATAAACCTATGAACTCACCAACCTTTTGGTTGACACTTTAAAGCATGTTTATTCTCAGGTATCAAAGAAATCTTTCGCTGTGCATTAGCTCATTTTAAGGATATTATTTGGAGTCATTCATGCAATATTTTGAAAGACGTTGAATTCGAGTCGTTGAGTTCATCAAGATTATTATTAAGTCAATTATAGTTGGATATATTATGAAATGGTATGCATGCCGTCAACTTTCGATGTAATGAAAGTTTGTCTTTTAAAAACGAATGCAATGTTTGTAAAATGTATCATATTGAGGTTAAATACCTCGCGATGTAATCAACGATTATGAATCGTTTATAATGTATATGAACGGGTCCTTTCAGTGAGTTTCATTACTCCCTTTTTAAATGCTTTTGCAATATATATTTTTGGGACTGAGAATACATACGCTTTTATAAATGTTTTACGAAATAGACACAAGTAATCAAAACTACATTATATGGGTGAATGATCGAAGCCGAATATACCCCTTTTGCTTGGTAGCCTAAGAATTAGTAAACCGATCTACTAATTGACGCGATTCCTAAAGATAGATCTATTGGGCCTAACAAACCCCATCCATTGTAGCGGATGCTTTAGTACTTCGATGTTTTTATATCATGTCTGATGGATGTCTCGGAATGATGGGGATATTCTTATATGCATCTTGTTAATGTCGGTTACCAGGTGTTCAATCCATATGAATGATTATTTTTGTCTCTATGCATGGGACTAATATTTATGAGAAATGGAAATGAAAATCTTGTGGTCTATTAAAAATGATGAAAATGATCGATTATGATAAACTAATGAACTCACCAAACCTTTTGGTTGACACTTTAAAGCATGTTTATTCTCAGGTATGAAAGAAATCTTCCGCTGTGCATTGGCTCATTTTAGAGATATTACTTGGAGTCATTCATGACATATTTCAAAAGACATTGCATTCGAGTCGTTGAGTTCATCAAGATTATTATTAAGTTAATTATAGCTGGTTATATTATGAAATGGTAGGTATACCGTCAACTTTCGATGAAATGAAAGTTTGTCTTTTAAAAACGAATGCAATGTTTGTAAAATGTATCATATAGAGGTCAAGTACCTCGCGATGTAACCAAATGTAATGAATTCGTCCAGATGGATTAGGACGGGTCACGACATGTGGTATCAGAGCGGTGGTCTTAGAGAATCAGGTCTGCATTAGTGTGTCTAACTGATAGTCGTTAGGATGCATTAGTGAGTCTGGACTTCCACCGTGTCTGCATGTCAAAAAGTTTTGCTTATCATATCTAGTCGAAAATTACCTGCTTACCATTCTTAGGGAATCACTTGCTTATCATTCTTAGTCTAGACACATATTACTGCATTGATTGCATGAATAATGTATAGACAAAATTCATATCTTAGCGTATCTGCTAATTCATATCTTAGCGCATCTGTTACTGTAGACTTGCCTGATATATTCCGTAAATTCCCCGTAATCTACGAAATCTTTTGTTCTATATATATGGATATTCTATGTAATTAGAATACCATTCGATAGCCAAAAATCATTTCATATTAAAAAAATCCTTTATTCAATCGTACGAAATGGAACTCGTCACTAGTTCAAGTCCCTCGGATTCCGATATGGAGTTTCACCTAAACTCCGAAAGCAGTGTCACCAGAAAGAATCAACCAATCAAACATCCCCAATTCATCTGATAGGTTCGTGGTCGACTTAATCAATGGAGACAAGAAGAAGGTGATCCTTTCCATCAACCGAATTCACCTCTTGGCGAGGAATCCGAGGCACTTACTGGCGAACCAGTCCAAAATACCATTTTCAGCCTCATTTCTAGAGTAGCTCAACACGATTATATTGTAACCACAATTCTAAACCTTATTCATCCGCTCGTTCCAACCAACAATCATCCTGGAGTAATTGAAGAAGTCAACGAGCTTCGCTCTCGAGTAATCAATTTGGAGAATATGGTGAAAAACTTACCAGCTTCACCAACAGTACCACCAACATCAGCACCAGTACCACCAACAACCTAAGTTTCAACATCACATGCCTCAACATCGTAATCTATACCTCGAGCATAATCATCGTTCTACGTATCGTTCTACATCAATTATCTTCGTTCTTCATGGTGATTACGTAATCTCTAATGTTTTAGAGATTATGTATTCTAGTCCTAACGGTAAATCAAATGAGATTAATATTATATTAACTCATTGAATCTATGATTACATCTGAAGAAAATATATATGTAAGTATATTTTCATAAAGATTGTAATTAAAAATTCTTTCGTACAAACTGTTAATGGTGAAAATATGTTAACGGGTAGGTAATATCTGAGGAATATTTAGATTTCACATTAATAAGTTACATTGTACATTCTTTGAATCTGATTCAACAGTCATTTACTATCCTACTTACATCCACAGATATATGTATCCGTTCACCACAGAATAACCATTTTTATTCAATTTCATATTTGGATTTTGACCTATCAGAATCCAACAAGTGGCATAATGAAGAAAACATTGAACAAAAATAAAATTTGTTAGAAACAAACAAATTAACTATGGGAAATTTTGTTAAGAATCAACGCTAACAGTTCCTAGCTAACTGTTCCTAGCTAACTGATTACATTTTATTTATCGCAATTTATTATCGCAATTTTAATTCTCGCAATTTTATTTATTGTCATTTAATTTCTGTTATTAATTTTACGCACTTTATTTATCGTCATTTAATTACTGTTATTTACGCATTTTAAATATCGGAACACGTATACAATGTTTTGACATATCATATCTACGCATCTATATATATTATTTGGAATAACCATAGACACTCTATATGCGGTAATGCTGGAGTTAGCTATACAGGGTTGAGGTTGATTCTAAAATAATATATATACTTTGAGTTGTGATCGTGTCTAAGACATGTATACAATGGGTCACGAATACGTATTAATTAATTAAAATATTATATATTAAACTATATATGAATTATTGAACTGCAAACTGTGGACTACTAATTGTGGACTAATAACATTGAACAATTAAAATGAATTAAAATATTGATTATAACATATGAAACTAAACAATTCTTCAAGTTTGCCACTTGATGTCATTTTAAACCTCATTTGTATCTTGACGATTACAATCTGCGTTCAAACCTTTCATGATTCTTGAAAACACCTCAATCGAGAGAATGAACTAACCGTACTTCATCTACGGAAGAAAAGATTTATGCATATAGTTATGCACCTGAAAACACTCAGAATCTGAGTAAACATTTAACACGTATCTGTGCTAGCTCCGTTGGCATTGTTATTATCGAAAATAACATTGCAATCCCTCTTCAAATTAGCCAATTTTGTCACAGCTCCAGCAAATCAACTTCGACTTTTCATTCGGATTAGTCTTATTATAACCTTGATATATAAGTTTGCCTTTCGTCATCGTTACCGGGGAACCGTTTATATTCCACCACATTAGCAGTAACCTTACCAACAACTTCATTACTCATTGGTTTAAGTCTCTCCGAAAAACCATTATATCTATTCATTAAAACCCTATCATATACTCATCCACATCTTATAACGAAAATTATCATACCAATTATCGGAAAATAGCAATCAGTATTTTGTATCTCGCAATGTTTCTACATCAATAGTTATACGTATACATATAACATTTATCTCTTGGATTTATGATCTTTCATCCTAAAACTCTGAAAAGCACCCAGTCTACAAATTAATACTCTGAATGTTGAAATGCTGATGAAGCAACAAAAAAAAACTGTAAACGACCTTAACAGCCAAAAGTATGATGATAAAGAATGGAGTGTTGGAAACACTCAATAAAAAATTTAGTACCGAAAATCGGATTACGCGAAACCATGAAGGAGGCCGTAGATAAATCACAAGGACTAAACCTGCCTTCAAAGAATCCAACTGATCCAATATCTGCTGAAGTCATTAACGAATACCTTGCTCCTGACTCTAAATCCTTACGAACAAATCTTATTCATCATCCATCGATATTATAAATTCTAAGATATCATCGTATCTTTTATTATAAATATCCTCTATATTTCTGAAGATATTTTCATAACTATTCTTATTTGAAATCAATTATCTCTTCGCGGTATCAGTGTTATATCAGAAAGGAAACTGTTTTAGTTTCTAAATTCTGAAAAATTCAAATTTAAATTATGAATGTTTTTGAAGTAGTGTTGGGAACTGAAGCATGAGTTAGTATAATATAATGACACTTGATCAACGTGATTATATTACAGTAAGTCATGCTGAGTTTCTAATGGGACGTGATGATTCACAGATCATAACATCATCACGTGCCATGTTACATAACTTTTTCATTCTGCTTAACTTCTGAACATATCAAGAAAATATATTCTTGATAGTTCTATTCTCAGTAATTCTGGTAATTTGACAAATCAAATCGTGCTAATACGTTCTTTCTTGTTTAGAACATGATGTTCATTCAAAACTCCATACTTACGAATTCTGGACCGTTACTCGCTTTACTAGAGGTCGAGAAGAGAATAAAAAGGCAAAGAGCTCCAAAATATAAGAGAAAATATAAAGCCCAATAACAACACGGAGGTTACAAAATGTGGATATTAATACGAATAGCAATATAAAGACACGGTATAATTATGAATAGTATCACTCCAAGGTAATAGTAGAAGTAAACTGATAATGCTAAAAACGAACATATATTCATTATCCTTCAAGAAAGACAAGGTTTTAGTTGCAGTTGTTCTATTTACAAGTTATATTCGTTTAAATAATAAAAGGTGAAGACAAAAGACAGATTCGACGAATTGAAGACGCAAATGACCAAAAAGCTAAAAAGTACAAAGTACAATTCAAGTGGTTCAAATTATTGATGAGAAACATCTAAAAATTACAAGAGTACAAGTTGTGAAAAGCAAAGTATAAGATATTAAATTATACGAAAAGGCGTTCGAAAATCCAGAACCGAGACATGAACCAACTTTCAGCGCGCGACGCAACGGACCAAAAATTACAAGTCAACTATGCACAAGAATATAATATAATATATAATTAATTATATATATTATTATATATTATAATTATACGCAGCCCACGTTTTGAATTTGATCTATGAGCTGGAATCCAGACCTCCGCACTCGCGGAGCTGTGATGAAGAAAATCTCCGCACTCGCGGAGCTCAACAGTTAAACGTGGGCCTATAAAAGGCCGCGCATTCTGATCGATTAAACACACCTTTTTATATCTATCTATCTACGATATATTTATATTTATATTTTATAATTTTAATTTTAATTGAAGTTTAATAATAATAAGGTTATAGTGGCGAATGTTTTAAGTTTATAAGTCAAAACTCTGTCCGTGTAACGCTACGCTATTAATACTCATTGTAAGTTATGTTCAACCTTTTTAAATTAATGTCTCGTAGCTAAGTTATTATTATGCTTATTTAAGCCGAAGTAATCATGATGTTGGGCTAAATATTAAAGACGGGGTAATTGGTCTTTGTACCATAATTGAGGTTTGGACAAAAGACCGACACTTGTGGAAATTGGACTATGGACTATTAATGGGCTTTATATTTGTTTAACTGAATTATAGTTCGTTAATTTAATATAGAGATTTACAATTGGACGTACCTATAAATAACCACATACACTCGATCGGACACGATGGGCGGGATATTTATAAGTACTAATAATCGTTCATTTAACCGGACACGGGAATGAATTAATAGTCAATGGACTCATTAAAACATGGGTGGATTACATACAAGGACACTTGGTGTAGTTGATAATAAAGTATTAAAACCTTGGATTGCACACAGTCGATAACCTGGTGTAATCATTAACAATGTATTAAAACCTTATTACAGTTTAAGTCCCCAATTAGTTGGAAGATTTGATTTCGGGTATAAGGATAATTTGACGAGGACACTCGCACTTTATATTTATGACTGATGGACTGTTATGGACAAAAACTGTATGGACATATTGAATAATCCAGGATAAAGGACAATTAACCCATGGTAATAAATTAAAATCAACACGTTAAACATCATGATTACGGAAGTTTAAATAAGCATAATTCCTTTATTTTATATCTTATCGCACTTTTAATTATCGTACTTTTTAATTATCGCAATTTTATTTATCGTCATTTTATTTATCGCACTTTAAATTATCGCACTTTTATTATCGTTATTTACTTTATGCTTTAAATTAAGTCATTTATATATTTAATATTTTACATTAGGTTTTAATTGCGATTTAAGACAAAAAATCGACAAACCGGTCATTAAATGGTAAAAATCCCCTTTTATAATAATAATAATATTACTTATATATATATATATATATATATATATATATATATATATATATATATATATATATATATATATATACACAAATATAGTTTTAAAAAAAAATATAGTTTTAAACTTGGCTAGCTTCCTGCGGAATGAACCGGACTTACTAAAAACTACACTACTGTACGATTAGGTACACTGCCTATAAGTGTTGTAGCAAGGTTTAGGTATATCCACTCTATAAATAAATAAATAACTTGTGTAAAATTGTATCGTATTTAATAGTATTTCGCAATAAAAATAAAACTATTTCGTATACTACCTCGCACACATCAAGTATTTTTGGCGCCCCTGCGGGGGAAAATTCAACGCCGAAGCGAAACGCTATAAAAAAAAGATTTTTATTAAGTTTTAATCTATTTTTGTAAAAATATAAGTTTTAAATATTAAAAACAAAAATATAAAACATAAAAAAATATATATATCTATTTTGGTGTTTTAATTAAAAAGTTTATTTTTTTAGAATTATAAAAATCTAATAAGTAATCGTTAAAATATAAATTTTATTTAAGTTATATTTTATAAAAAAACAAAACAGAAAATTAAAATTTAAAAATAAAATAAAAAAACTGAACCTTGCGTAATTTGAACCTGCACATCATCTGAATCTGCATTCTCCGCACTCGCAGAGTTATTGGGCTGCAGAAATCCGCACTCACTGAGAATTCTGACACGCCTGACCTGGTACGTATTAATTACACAGTTAGGGTTTATATAATTTTAATTATAATTAATTAATAATAATTAGGGTTTAGTTGTTTAATAATTAATTTTAGTTTTAATTAAATTTATATATTTAAGTTTTAAATAAGTTTGATTAATATATAAAATTAATACTTTTATTAAATAATAATATAAAAATTATATTTTTATAAAAATTATATTTTAAATAACTTTAGTTTTATTTTTAAATTTTGTATCTTTTTAATCGTTTAATTGTAATTTATATTTTTATCGTTCGTAATTAGTTTTAAGTTAGTTTTTACCGTAGTTTATTTTTATTGTTAGATTTCTAAGATTTGTCGTAAAATCCCTTAAGTGCTTTTCCTTTAGATTAAGATTTAGACGCTTTAGAATTTTACAACGTCGTTTATCGCTTTAGTATTTAATAGATTTTAATACCTTTTAAGATATTACCGTTTTGGATATAGAATTCCTTTTAAGCTTTAATACCTTTAGACGCAACTTTTGTCTTAAGTTTTTTTTTTAGAATTTTAAGTTTTAACGCTTTACTTTCTTATTATTATTTTTCGACCTTTTATTTTTCGACGTTTTCCGACGCACTCTTTTTCTTTCTTATTTCTCGACGCTCTAGTTTTTAGGACATAGATTTTTATTTCAAAATTTCGTCGAAAATTTATTTTAAGCGGTTAATTTGATAGACATCCAAAAAATTTTGGTTCGTAGTAATAGTTGGATTTGTTAGTGGCGAGTTGTTGGCTTCCGATATAAAGGGTCCTGGATACCTGCTGCATCTATTGGCTATTCGAAACGTGGGCAAAATCAGAAAAGTCTATTAATTTGATAACTTATATAATGTTTATCTTTATAACTAATATGATATTCAGTGAATGCACCGAGCAAAACGTTCACCACCTTTTATACGTTCACCACCTATAACTCGATCAAGACATCTAGCCAACATTGTCGCCGTTGATTTTTCTTTAGAATCGTCATCTAGTCGACCAAGTACTCCGATTCAAATTTCCGATAATCCATTTTTTTGAATCTAACCTCACAATTGAGAATCCGGAGGATATTCAGGGACAATTCAGAGATCCTGAACCACTAATCATTCCTCCTGAACCACAAATCACTCATCCAGAGATTGTCGAGGAAGAAACCATTAAGTCAGAATCCTCTAGTGATTCAGATTCAACAATTTCAATCATGGAAAATATGGAACCTCTAAGTATGGAAGACCGAATGAGAGCTAAACGCACTGGCCAAGGTCACGCAATTACTCAACCAGACATTAATGCGCCAGATTATGAAATAAAAGGACAAATCCTACACATGGTAAATAATCAATGCCAATTTAGTGGTGCGCCAAAGGAAGATCCAAACGAACATCTTCGAACCTTTAATAGGATTTGTACTCTATTTAAGATCAGAGAAGTGGAGGATGAACAGATCTATCTCATGTTATTTCCCTGGACTTTAAAGGGAGAAGCCAAAGATTGGTTAGAATCGTGACCTGAAGGGGCAATTGATACATGGGATATTTTAGTTGAAAAATTTCTTAAACAATTCTTTCCGACATCTAAAGCCGTGAGACTTCAAGGAGAAATTGTTACGTTCATATAAAAGCCAAATGAAACTCTATATGAGGCGTGGACAAGATTTGAAAAATTGTTAAGAGGATGTCCACAACATGGTTTAGACACTTATCAAATAGTACAAATATTCTACCAAGGATGCGACATCACTACACGAAAAGACATCGATATAGCAGCTGGTGGTTCCATTATGAAGAAAACCGCAACTGAAGCTTACAAAATTATTGATAACACTGCTTCCTACTCACATGAGTGGCATCAAGAAAAAGATATCGTTAGATCATCTAAAGCGGCTAGAGCTGATTCTAGCCATGACTTTGATTCCATGTCCGCAAAGATTGATGCTTTCGAGAGACGAATGGAAAAGATGACTAAGGATATTCACGCAATACGAATTAGTTGTGAACAGTGTGGAGGGCTACATTTAACAAAAGATTATCTCAGTATTGAACAAACAATGGAACAAAGAGAGAATATTTCATACATGAACCAAAGGCCTGAAAATAATTATCAAAATAATTATCAACCGCCAAGACCAAACTACAATCAAAATCAGAATTATAACCGAAATGTTCCATACAACAACCAACAAGGTCCTAGTAATCAACAAGTATCTAATAATACTTACAATCAGCAAAGACCTATTTTTCCAATTAAACCACCACAAACCGATGATAAAAATTCAAATTTAGAAGACATGATGTCGAAGCTAGTTGAATCTCAAACTCAATTTTTCACATCTCAGAAACAAACCAATGAACAAAATGCTCAAGCATTTAGAAATCAACAAGCTTCTATCCAAAATCTGGAACAAGAAGTAAGTAACCTAGCAAGGTTGATAGGTGAAAGAAAACCGGGGAGTCTACCTAGTGATACAAATGCTAACCACCGGAATGAAACAGCTAAAGTCATTACCACAAGAAGTGGTATTACACTTAAACCACCTGAAATTCCTGTAAATTCTAATGACTCTATTCCTACTACACAGGCACCACAATCTGAGCAAGACAAGGAAACAAAACCGGTAGTTGAAAAGGTTAATGAAGATAACACAGTTAAGGCTAAACCTTATGTTAAACCATACCAACCACCACTTCCTTACCCAAGTAAGATGAGAAAAGAAAGACTTGAAGCCAAGCAATCCAAATTCTTGGATATGTTTAAAAAAATAAATGTAAATCTTTCTTTCATTGATGTGATTTCAGGAACGCCAAGATATGCTAAATTCCTGAAAGATCTAATCACAAATAGAAACAAAATGGAAGAACTCTCGGTTGTTACAATGAATGCTAATTGTTCTGCAGTGATGTTAAATAAGATACCAGAAAAACTCTCAGATCCAGGAAGTTTCACAATTCCATGTTTTCTGGGTAGTCTTAGTTCAATAGAAGCATTGGCAGACTTATGTGCTAGTATAAATTTAATGCCGTATTCACTATAAGCTAAACTAGACCTTGGAGAATTAAAACCAACACGAATAAGCATACAACTAGCCAATCGATCAATAAAATATCCTAGAGGGATAATGGAGAACATGCTAGTTAAAGTTGGTACTCTAGTATTTCCAGTAGACTTTGTTATTCTGGATATGGAAGAAGATTCTCGAGTTCCTCTTATATTAGAAAGACCATTTTTAAACACGGCTAAAGCAATAATAGACGTGTTTGGTAAGAAATTGACCCTAAGTATAGAGGACGAGAGTGTTACCTTTTCTGTTGATAGAGCCATGCAACAACTGTAATCTGCAGATGATACATGTTATTATATTCAAACTATAGATTCACATGCAGAATTGTTAGAAGAATTTCCAGAATTACAAGGAACAGGAGAATGTTCTTTAGGAGAAGGAACTGAACCAATTGATGAAGCTGAAATGTTAGCTGCACTCATAGCTAATGAATACGAACCAACAACAGAAGAACTTCAAATGCTAAAAGAGGAAGACAGATATCGATACAAATCATCGATAAAAGAACCCCCAATATTAGAGTTAAAGCCACTTCCAAACCATTTGGAATACGCTTATTTACATGGTGAATCTGAATTACCTGTAATAATATCGTCTTCTCTTACGGAAAATGAAAAATCTCAACTCATTTCTGTGCTAAAAGCTCATAAACCAGCTATTGCATGAAAAATTCATGATATTAAAGGAATAAGTCCTTCATATTGCACACATAAAATCCTTATGGAAGAAGGTCATAAAATATATGTGCAACGTCAACGAAGACTAAATCCTAATATACAAGATGTTGTTAAGAAAGAAATTATTAAACTGCTCGATGCAGGTTTAATTTATCCAATCTCTGATAGTCCATGGGTAAGCCCAGTTCAATGCGTACCTAAGAAGGGTGGCATGACTGTCATCACAAATGAAAAAATGAGCTTATTCCTACTAGGACTGTAACAGGATGGCGTGTCTGTATTGATTATAGAAAATTAAATGACGCCACCAGAAAAGATCACTTTTCCTTACCTTTCATTGATCAAATGTTGGAAAGATTAGCCGGGAATAGTTACTATTGTTTTCTTGACGGTTTCTCCGGATATTTTCAAATTCCAATCGCACCCGAGGACCAAGAAAAAACCACGTTCACGTGCCCTTATGGTACTTTTGCGTACAAATGTATGCCATTTGGACTTTGCAACGCCCCTGCAACCTTTCAAAGGTGCATGATGGCGATTTTTCACGACATGATAGAAGAATGCATGGAAGTTTTCATGGATGACTTTTCAGTCTTCGGTGATACTTTTGAAACATGTCTAGTTAATCTTGAACGAATGCTTATTAGATGCAAACAATCAAATCTAGTACTTAATTGGGAGAAATGCCATTTCATGGTTAAAGAAGGCATCGTTCTTGGTTATAAAATTTCAAAGGAAGGAATTGAAGTGGATAGAGCTAAAGTAGATGTAATTGCTAAACTTCCACATCCCACCAATGTTAGAGGAGTTAGGAGTTTTTTAGGGCATGCCGGTTTTTACCGACGTTTCATAAAAGATTTTTCTAAAATTGCCACTCCTATGAATAAACTCCTAGAAAAGGATGTTCCATTCATCTTTTCGGATGAATGCATCAAATATTTTAATATTTTTAAAGAAAAACTCACTAATGCGCCGATCATGATAACTCCAAATTGGAATCTACCATTTGAACTCATGTGCGATGCAAGTGATTTTGCAATGAGAGCCGTTTTAGGACAAAGGATTGAAAAACGATTTCAACCTATTTATTACGCTAGTAAGACGTTACAAGGAGCACAAACAAATTACACAACTACTGAAAAAGAACTCCTTGTTATTGTCTTTGCTTTTGACAAATTTCTTTCATATCTCGTTGTAGCTAAAACGGTAGTCTATACTGACCATTCTGCTCTTAGATACCTATTTTCAAAACAAGATGTTAAACCACGATTAATCCGTTGGATCTTACACTTACAAGAGTTCGATATTGAAATCCGAGACAAAGAGGGAGCAGAAAATCTCGCAGCTGATCATCTTTCTCGTCTTGAAAATCCTAAATTAGAAGTTCTAAATGAATCGGCTATACAAGACAACTTTCCTGATGAATATCTATTGAAGATAGATTATAATGAAATACCATGGTTTGCAGACTATGCAAACTACTTAGTATGTGGATTCCTTGAAAAAGGGTTGTCGTACCAAAAACGTAAGAAATTCTTTAGTGATATTAGACACTATTTTTGGGAAGATCCACATTTGTTTAAAAGTTGTCCCGATTGGATAATATGCCGATGTGTATTCGGGGATGAAGCTAGTCAAATCTTAAACCATTGTCACACAGGACCAACATGAGGGCATTATGGGCCTCAACTTACAGCAAGAAAAGTTTACGACGCTGGATTCTATTGGCCTACAATTTTCAAAGACGTACACCTTCTTTGCAAATCCTGTGATGCATGTCAAAGGGCCGGAAAAATAAGTCAACGTGATGAAATGCCACAAAATGTTATATAAGTATGTGAAGTATTTGACGTTTGGGGTATTGACTTTATGGGTCCATTTCTAAAATCTCATAATAATCTCTACATTCTCGTTGCCATTGATTATGTATCTAAATGGGCGGAAGCACAAGCTCTCCCAACTAACGATGCACGAGTTGTAGTCAACTTCTTAAAACATCTTTTTGCTAGGTTCGGAACACCGAAAACTTTAATAAGTGATCAGGGTACTCATTTTTGTAACAATCAACTTGAGAAAGTTCTCAAAAGATATGGAGTAACTCATAAAATCTCAACCGCTTATCATCCACAAACAAGTGGACAAGTTGAAAATATCAACCGAGCTTTAAAACGTATTCTAGAGAAAACTGTAGGATCGAATCCGAAGGAATGGTCCATGAAATTGGAAGATGCACTCTAGGCTTTTAGAACAGCCTACAAAACTCCAATTGGTACCACACCTTTTAAACTCGTTTACGGAAAAGCATGTCACCTTCTAGTAGAAATTGAGCATAAAGCATTTTGGGCTTTGAAGACATGTAATCTTGATTTACATGAAGCTGGACGTCTACGGTTAAGTCAATTAAACGAATAAGAAGAATTGAGACATGAAGTATACGAAAATTCGTTAATCTATAAAGAAAGAACGGAGAAATGACATGATAAAAGAATCAGAAGATCAAAAGAATTTAAGGAAGGAGACAGAGTTCTTCTTTTCAATTCACGATTCAAGTTATTTCCTGAAAAATTAAAATCAAGATGGTCTGGACCATTTATAGTCAAAAGAGTTTTCCCATACGGAACAGTAGAGTTAATAAATTCAAATGGGGTTGAATTTAAGGTTAATGGTCACAGAGTTAAACATTACATAGATAATCTAATGGAAGTTGAAGATGAAGTTAATCACAATTTCGACACCACAGCTAACTAAGTGTGGGAAGATTTGAATCTTTTAAGGGTAATATGTATTTCTGTTATAGTTAGATTTTCTGTTTTCGTGTGGTTCTCAAAAATGGAATCCACATGGTCTTTCCCTAGCAGACCTTAAAGAACTAGTCTTCTCCCTCCATTCTGAATTTTTATTTCTTTTAGGTTTTACGAGATGAAGAATTCCTTTGATCTGAACCATGGTCTACTACTACACGCTATAATTACTAAACGTAATAATAACATCTTCCTGAGTGAACTGGTATCATTTATAAGAGGAAAAATGGATGAAGTGAGGAAAGAACTCAGGAAAGATCATCATAAAACACATTTTGGTAAAGAAAAATCAAAATCCGCAACAAAAAGAAGAGCACGACACCTTGAAAGATGTCATAAATGCGGAAAATGGTCACACGAAGGTAAATGTTCGAACAATCAAACATATTCAAATACCGAATTTGTTACTTTATGCAGAGAAGGACCGTTCATATGTTTAGAAGAAAAGTTATTGAAGAATCGAGGTTACGCTTATGTAGCTATGGAAAATCAAATCACACGACTCTCCTATGAGTTGGCTAAAGCAGGTCTCTGAAAATTCTTTCTCATAGGTAAGTATGTACAGTTTTTATTTTATTTTATTGCTTTTAACCTTTTGATAATAAACGTTGAATCGTTCGCTATAAAGTATTAAATTGATATTCAATAAAATTAGGTATGCGAAACCGAAATTATTGATATCATACAAAAATTTATTACATCACTGCGAAATTTACCATTTATTCTTACGGTATAAATATCTTTAATCAATCAATCCAAAATATTTCAAAAATTCGTCAGGAGTAAAACTAGGTAAAATAGCCGAAATTACTTTACCTAAAAGAGGGACGTATATTTTTGATAATATTTGATCGATTAAAGTGGGATAAAAGACCAAAAAGATTTTTCATTTTAATTTTTACCTTGTTTTTAATATTAATATATAAATATTAAATTATTATTGTAAATTTTTAAAATCAATATATTTAAGTTTTTGAATATTTTAAAAATTAATATTTTCAATATAAGTTTGTAAAATTAATGTATAAAAATATTAATAATATTAATATGAATTTTTAATTTTATGCATTTTAAATTTAAGTTTGGTGTGAATTTAAAAACAAAAATTTACTTTATTTCATTAAGTTAGAAATTTGATATTTAAAATTCGTTGTGAGTTGAAGAATAGGTGGTTGAACCGAAATTGCTTTACCCGAGGGCGGGACGAGAAATTTTGTTATCATTATTTTTAATCTTATTGATTTAAAGTATGCCAAAAATATTTAAAAAAAAACCCAAAAATCTTTGCTTTTAAAACAAACGCTTTAAAATGACAAATTTTAAAATTTTGTCGAGGGACGGAACTACAGACTAGGTAAACGTACCGAAACAACCTCTTCCTAAATAAAAAGGAAAACAAAATTTTAAATTTAATTAATTGTTTTATTATTAAATATTTTATATATAAAAAAATACAATATGTTTGGAAACTTTGGTAAAATTTAATCATTTTTTCTACGCTAATCACCCTCAATAATTTAAATTGCTACTGATTTCTTGCAAATGAGGGCATTGCAAGATCTTAAGTGTGGCAAGGGGTTAAATTCTTTCGGATTTTTAAAATTTTAATTTAAACACTTGCTTACCATTAAAAATACTAGTAACGCATTAGTTGTATTAGAATCTAGTGCTCTCTGATAATAAAGAACAGCCCTAGTCTTATATACTGACTACCCACTTCTAGTAAAAAAAAATTTTAAAAAAAAAATTTCAAATAAATGAATTCAAAATCATGTTTATACATATTTATGAACGATAAAACTAGGTGTTAATACCGAAATTGTTGTTACCTCGTAAAGGACATAAATTGAGAAACAACCCAAAACGCTTGAATTCATTAAAAAAATGGAATAGAGGAGAATAAAAAGGCAAAGAAAGAAAAATAAAAGCCAAGTGTGAGAAAAATTTACCAAGTTATTTAGAACATATATCACATATTTTTGTACAAATAATTGAAGATACTTTTGTTTTGGACAATTTTATCAGTTTTACCCGATTTCTTATAATATATTTGAAAGAAATGTGCCACTTGATTTAAAAAGAAGTAAAGTCTTCCGAGAAAAAGACACGCGCTTCTTGATTTAGGTCAGGAAGTTGTCGTCCAGACCAGTTGTAGAGTCTACGAAAAACCTTGAAAAGTTTTCTCGAAAATCAGCTGGAAATCCACGGACCTCAGCATCAAACAGGGTCGCCAAGTGGTCAGACTTATCCTAACCATGAGAGGATCTGTCTCGTACAATGGGGGCACCATGCAAATTAGCTTATAAGACTAATGAATCAGATTCCCAGAAAGGATAATCTCCTTAAAGATCAAAAATCAGCTTTTAAAGACTGATATTACTCAATCCTTGAGATTGACCTTAAAGATTGAGAATTTAAACTCATGGAATTCAATGATATCTAAACTCGAGCTTGAACGAGAAAATATTTTGATCAATTTACAAACCGATTTATTTTCTGAAAACCTATTTTCAATGCGTTCATTACCATTGAACGTAAAATCCTGAGAATTCATCAGAATTCATTACGTCACCTGAACTAAATTGGGTGTCAACCGTAAGAACGGTAGTTGAATAGCATGGTCGAAGACAGGACCTTGTGCCAGACCGAAAAACTATAGGGTGATCTTTACTATTGCTCCTACAAAGGATAGTAATTGCATCCGACACGATATATACCATAATCAAAAGCATGTCACAGGACATTGCCTTTACAGTTGCTTGTTCAACGCTTTCCTTTACAACCGGATGGTAGTTTACCGAAAGGTAATATACGGAGCAAGTATACTGGACGTGTTGCTTTACTAATACAAGGTTAGCAAGTGGCTGACACAAAACCATAAGTTTTGAGCTAAAATTTTCAAATCTGAAACCCACAAAACCCACAAAACCCACAAAAACAATTTGCAAACACTGGTGAAGGGTTATTCCAGAAAACTTATCTAGGGTAAAAGCTAGATTGAATTTTCAAAAGATCAAAAGTTTTCATAAAGATCCAATTTCCTAAAGGATCTAAATTTTTATAGTCATGTGGGACTGTTGTAATGACCCGTCCCAATCCATCCGGAAAAAGTCCATATCGATTATAAACGATTCATAACAGTTGATTACATCGCGAGGTACTTGACCTCTATATGATACATTTTTACAAACATTGCATTCGTTTTTGAAAAGACAATCTTTCATTACATCGAAAGTTGACGACATGCATACCATCTCATAAAATATCCAACTATAATTGAATTGATAATAATCTTGATGAACTCAACGACTCGAATGCAACGTCTTTTGAAATATGTTATGAATGACTCCAAGTAATATCTCTAAAATGAGCAAATGCACAGCGGAAGGTTTCTTTCATACCTGAGAATAAACATGCCTTAAAGTGTCAACCAAAAGGTTGGTGATTTCATAGGTTTAATTTCTATATAATAATCATAATATTTAATAAGCGACAAGATTTCATTTAATTAAATGTGCAGGATCATTACAACTGCAAAAATCATTCATACGATGAGTCGCCTGGTAACCGACCTTAACATAGAGCGCTTAAGATATCTGGCATCATACATTCCACTATTCAAATGTATGACAAGAACCCTTCGAAGTACTAAAGCATTTTCACTATTCGAAAATGGGGGTGGTTGGTGCCCGTAGATCTACCTTTAGGATTCGCGTCAATTAGTGTTTTTCACTAATTCTTAGGTTACCAAGCATAATAATAATAATAAGTACAGATATCCGGTATAACAAAACAATCGTAGAATGTAGTTTCATGAACTTGTGTTTATTTTGTAAAACATTTATAAAAGCAGCGCATGTATTCTCAGTCTCAAAAATGTAAGGAGTAAAAGGGAGCATATGAAACTCACCATAATGTATTTTGTAGTAAAAATACATAGAACAACATTAAAAAAGTATAGGGTTTGCCTCGGATTCACGAACCTATATCATTTGTATATTTATTAATACACATAATCGTAATATATATATATATATACATATATATATATATATATATATATATATATATATATATATATATATATATATATATATATATATATATATTATTAGTGATAAAATTTTTGTATTAATAACTTATATATATTTTATAATTTTATTAAATGTATTCATTTTAAATGAAAATATTATTATAGTTAAGTTAAATATACTTTTATATGATTATCATTTGTTTGTTGAAATTAGTAATTAGTAATACTAAGATAATATTTGTAATGGTAAAAATGGTAATATTGATAATACTTAATAGTACTGATAAAAATAATAATGTTAATAATCTTATTATATATATATATATATTATTATGTTAATATTGATATATATATATATATATATATATATATATATATATATATATATATATATATATATATTATTAGTGATAAAATTTTTGTATTAATAACTTATATATATTTTATAATTTTATTAAATGTATTCATTTTAAATGAAAATATTATTATAGTTAAGTTAAATATACTTTTATATGATTATCATTTGTTTGTTGAAATTAGTAATTAGTAATACTAAGATAATATTTGTAATGGTAAAAATGGTAATATTGATAATACTTAATAGTACTGATAAAAATAATAATGTTAATAATCTTATTAGTGACAAATATAATGATGTTAATAAAAGTATTAGTTTTACTGTTAATGAAATTTTTAATAACAAATCTTATAATAATGACAATAGTAGTTTTTAATAAATAAATAAAAATTAGTATTGATGGTAATGAAATAATTATTTAACAATAACACTTAATAATAATAAATTTTTAACAATTTTATTACTAATAATAATATTAACAATAATACTTATGTTTATAATAATAATTCCAATATTTATAGAATAATGCTAATACTACTATTAATGAAAATAATAATAAATTTTATTATCTTCATAATAATAATAATAATCATAATGATGTTAATATTACTAAGATGATAACATTAATGATAATAGTAATTTTTAATAATACTTATAATAATTAATGATAAATACAGTAATAATAATACTTAAGGATAGTACAAAAATTGTAATAATATTCATGATACATATATTAATACTTATAATAATAATTATAATACTTGTAAATGTAAATAAGATAATAATTATAAATATAATACTAATAACAATAATAATAGTATCAATAATAATAATAACAATAATAATAATAAAATAATAATAATAATAATAATAATAATAATAATAATAATAATAATAATAATAATAATAATAATAATGAAATTAAAGGTAAGAGTGTATACCCTTTGAAAGGGTTTCTAAAAAGAAATACCCCAGATGAGAATCGAACCCGAGATCTCCCGCTAACAAACTAGCACACTTAACCATTGGGTTGCTGACCAATTTTCTGTTTTATATCTAACTGAAATTATTATAACCCGTATATCATTTAATCCCTATTCTTCTTCCTCCTCCAAAATACACGAACCCGAGAGTGCAAAATATCAAAACAAAATTTAGATACTTCAAAATATTAATAACTAAACTCTACTCAATGTTTTTATTACTTGAAAGAAAAAAAAAATAGAACAGCAAGAGTACTGCTGGGTTCTGTTCGTCGCAGAAGAAAAGAAAAAAAAAATTGAATTCAATTTTGAGCTTGTTTTGTATAATCTTTACAACACGAAATATATCAGAAATCATTCATGTAAACTATTAAAATCGTTAATTGAAGTTGAAACATACATACCAATCCGAATTTCTTCAAGAACAGATCGGTTGACTTTTAAAATTAAAAGTTTGACTCAACAAATTCGAAGTTAATAGATAAAATTGGACCTTTAAACTTTACAGCTAGATTGAACACACGATTTCTGACAAAATTACGTTCAAAGATTTTAAGTTTGATTCAAAAAATTGAGTTTTGGATAAAAACCTACTCGTACAGAGCAGGTACCTGGTATCGTTTACTATTCTATTTAATTTTCGCAATTAAAAACTAGCAAAATTGATAGTTGGTAATTATGGAGGAAAAGTGGGTTGAATTCGTTCATAATGTGAGAAGATTAACTGATTTATACAATGAATGATGCTCGACATAATATCACGGGAGTGAAGAAAAAAGTTGGTTTGATTTATTTTAACAGATAGTGGTTTATATATATCTGATACATTAGGCATATGTATATATAATTTATATTTAATATTGATAATAAATAGATTTAATTTTATTAATTATAATATCATTAACTAAAAATAATTAAAATACTAATAATAATAATAATAATAATAATAATAATAATAATAATAATAATAATAATAATAATAATAATAATAATAATAATAATAATAATAATAATAGGAATAATAATAATATTGATATTCAACATTATAGTTATATTAATAATACTAATTTAGATAATATTAATACTATTAAATGATAATAATAATAATATCACTAATAATGATAATGTAATAATTAATACATAATAAATTTCATATTTATATCATAATTTTATTAATACTGATATTAATATTAATAACAATATTATAACAACTATATTTAATATATTAGTTTTACATATTACAGATTATGTAATATTACTATCTAATATAATAATGAGTATTAACTTTTATATATTTTAATAATAATAATATCGAATAATAGCAAAAATATAACAAGTTACAGGTTTCCATAAAAAAATTAATAACACTGGTATTGATATTAGTAATAATAAAAGTAATAGTGATAATATTATAACAATTATACTTTTAACTTGTAGTTACATTTAATTATTATTGTTATATATATTATATGATAATATATGTTGAATATTTATTATTTATACATTATATATATATTATCATATAATCCTGGTTATTAATAAGGATCATATATATATTTTTTTATTTATTTTGATAATACTTAATTATTCTGCATATTATTTATAATCCAAGTAATTTAAAGTGTATCTTATTAGCTCACATATTATATATACACTTACGTTTATATATATATATATATATATATATATATATATATATATATATATTTATTTATTTATTTATTTATTTATTTATTTATTTATTTACATACTTATTTAAACACAATGGTTCGTGAATCGCCGGGATTAGTCAAAGGGTAATTGAATATATGAATACAGTTTCAAAGTTTTTGAGACTCAACATTACAGACTTTGCTTATCGTGTCGGAATAATATAAAGATAAAGTTTAAATTTGGTCAGAAATTTCCGGGTCGTCACAGTACCTACCCGTTAAAGAAATTTCGTCTCGAAATTTGAGTGAGGTGGTCATGGATAACAATAAAAATATTTTCATGACGAATATGAATCGATAAATAGAGTTTTATCATTATTGACTAATATAGATAAAACAATTCAATTATGTGAAGCGTACGAGTGAAGCTGTCACAAAAGATTGAAATAGAGATTTAACTTTTGATGTAGTCACGGTGGATTTTCGAAATTTAAGGAATTTAAAAGAAAATCTTTGGAAATTTATAAGATCTGGTTCTTCGAGATTTAAGGAAATTAGGATCTCTTTAATTAAATGCGATGATCTGTCCCGATTACTACTTCCGATATTTCCATTATAAATTTTACCTTTTCCGTTCCATTAGTTTTTACCACTTCTATACTCAATCCTTAAATTCAAAAGATTGTGAAAATGCTTAATCCAGTTCTGATTCTTGTTCTTATCCTCACTATCGCAACAATCATTCTCCTTTTCCAATTACCACCGGAGGAATCCGTTTTCTTCTACTTCGCCCTTGGGGTTATAATGTTTTTAATTCTCCCGTGTCTTTATGTTGCGATAAACATTGATATACACGGTTTGTAATTTATGTGTTGTTATCGAGCTTTATATTCCCCCTTATATTTTGGAGTTTCATACCTTTGTTTTTTCTTCCCGACTTTAAGTCAAACAAATAATGGTTCAGAATTCGTAGATACAGAGTTTCGAATGATTATAATGTTCTAAGCAGGAAGGAACGTGATCGCAAAATTTGATTTTCAAATTTATCAAAATCACTGAGAATAGAACTATCAAGAATATACTTTCTTGATATGTTCAGAAGCTAAGCAGAATGACAGAGTTATGTAACATGCCACATGATGACATTATAGTCTGTGAATCATCACGTTCCATTATAAACTCAGCATGACTTACTGTAATATAATCACGTTGGCCAAGCGCCATTATATTATACTAACTCATGCTTCAATACCAACACTTCTCCACAATTCATTCATAGTTTATACTTAGATTTTATAGAAGTTTCCAATATAATGAGATACAGAAAACTCGAAGAGGTAGATAATTTCGGACAAGAATATTTATGAAAATATCCTCAGAAATATTGAAGATATTTATGACGATATTTTGGAATTTCTATGTTCGAAAGTTGATAAGGAAAAATTTTCAGCAAGATTTTAACATGACTTCGGAGCAAGATATTCTCTAAAGATTTCAACGGATCCAGAATTACCTGGATTCTTTGAATATAGAGTATGGTACTTGTATTTGTCCCTAGTCTCCTTTGTGGTTAGCTCAATCCGTTTTCCAGTTCTAACTTTTCTGAGCTTTTCCAACGTATCCTTCTTTATCATCAAACTGGTCGTTTACAGTTTTTGCTGCTTCATCAGCATTTTCAAAATTTGGGGTATTGATTCGTAGACTGGGTGCTTTTCGGAATTTCAGAATTGAAGATCATAATTCTAAGAGATAAATGTTATATGTGTACACATAACTGTTGATGTTAAAACGCTGCGAGATTTCAAAATACTGATTGCTAGTTCTCGGTAATTGGTATGGCAATTCTTGTTATAAGATGCGGATAGGGTTTCGATAAATATAATTGCTTTTCAAAAAAATCAAAGATCAATGAAGTTGTTGGTAAGTTTACTGCTAATGTGGTGGAATATAAACGATTCTCCGGTAATGATGACGAAGGGTGAACTTATATATCAAAGTTATAGTAAAGTTCATTTGAACAAAAAGTCGAATATTGATTTGCTGAAGCTGTGACAAAATTGGCTATTTTGGAAAGGGATTGCAAAGTTATTTTCGGTACTAATAATGCCAAAGGAGCTATCACAGATACGTGTTAAACGTTTACTCAGGTTCCGAGAGTTTTCAGGTGCATAATTATATGCATCAATCTCTTCTTCCGTAGATAAAGTGCAGTTGGTTCATCCTCTCGATTGAGGTGTTCTCAATAATCATGAAAGGTTTGAACGCAGATTGTAATCGTCAAGATACAAATGAGGTTTAAGATGAAGTCAAGTGGCAAACTTGAAGAAGTTTTTAGTTTCATATGTTATAATCAATATTTTAATTCATTTTAATTGTCCAACATTATTAATCCACAGTCGATAGTCCACAGTTAACACTTCAATAATTCATATATAATATTCGAATTAATTAATACATATCGTGACCCGTGTACATGTCTCAGACTCGATCACAACTCATATATATATATATTATTGTAGAATCAACCTCAGCCCTGTATAGCTAACTCCAGCATTACTGCATATAGAGTGTCTATGGTTATTCCAAATAATATATATAGATGCGTCGATATGATATGTCAAAACCTTGTATACGTGTCCCGATATTTAAAGTGCGTAAAATAAATAACAGAAATTAAATAACGATAAATAAAATTGCGAGAATGTAAATTGCGAGAATGTAAATTGCGATAATTAAATTGCGATAAATAAAATGTAACCAGTTAGCTAGGAACAGTTAGCTAGGAACAGTTAGCGTGGATTCTTAACAAAATTCTTCTCATAGTTAAATTGTTTGTTTCTAACAAATTTTATTTTGTCCAATGTTTTCTTCATTATGCCACTTATTGGATTCTGAGAAATCAAAATTCAAATATGAAATTGAATGAAAATGGTTACTCTGTGGTGAACGGATTTGTATAGCTGTGGATGTGAGTAGGATAGTAAATGACTGTTGAATCAGATTCGAAGAATGTACAGTGTAACTTTTTAATGTGAAATCTAAATATTCCTCGAGTATTACGTACCCGTTAAAATATTTTCATCATTAACAGTTTGTACAAAAGAAATTTTAATTACAATCTTTATGAAAACATATATACATATATATTTTCTTCAGATGCAATCATAGATTTAATGAATTAATATGATATTAAACTCATATGATTTTCGGTTTGAGCTAGAATAAGTAATCTCTAAGACTATTAGGAACCACATATTCTTCGCAGAATATTAATGAAGTTATGGGTCAATACTTCATCGGTTATTGTTGATGGTACTCCTTGGTATCTATGGTGCGTATGATGTTGATATTCGTGGGACAGATTGTGAATTTGAGGTGTGAGATATGGATATTGCTGTTGCTGGATGGTGGTGGTACTGTTGATGCTGCTGATGGTGGTACTGTTTATGCTGTTGGTGCTGCTGATGCTGTCGGTACTGCTGATGGTGACGGTGCTGATGTTGATGGTGCTTGTGGTGCTTGTGATGATTGCAAGTTGTGCACCATATTCTCCAAAGCCACCACTCTAGCACGAAGCTCGTTAACTTCTTCTATTACACTGGGGTGGTTGTCGGTTCGGACGAGCGGATGAATAAGATCTAGAATTCGAGATATTATATAATCATGTCGAGATACTCTGGAAATGAGAGAGAAAATGGTGTTTCGGACAGGTTTACCGGTAAGTGCTTCAGGTTCATCGTCAAGAGGGCAATATGGTGGGTGGAAGGGATCACCTTCTTCTTGTCTCTAATAATTAAGTAGACTACGAACCCATCCCCAATTCATCCAGAATTGGTGATGACTAATTGGTTGATCCATTCCGATTACACTTTCTTCGGAGCTTGAGTCGAAATCCATATCGGAATAGCTGTCAAAATCTAAGGAATTTGAACTAGTTGCAAGTTCCGTCTTGTACGATTAGATAAAGGATTTTCGATATGAAATGATTTTCGGATATCGGATGATATTCTTATTACACAGAATATCTAAATATAGTACAGAAGATCCCGTAGATTACGGAGGGAATTAAGGAAACGTGTCAGACAAGATTTAATGTGATAGGATGTGAATTTGTCTTTACATCGTCTATGCAATAATTGAAATAAGACGTGTCGAGACTGAAAATGATGAGTAGATATCTTTCGACAAATGGTGGTAAGCAAAAACTTTTGACATGCAGACCAGGTTCAAGTCCAGACTTATTAATATAACCTAACAACTACTAAGCCGAAGTCCAGACTCATTAATGCATCCTAACAACTACTAGTTAGACACAATAATGCAAGACCTGGTTCGCTACGACTACCGCTCTGATACCAACTGTAATGACCCGTTCCAATCCATCCGGATGAAGTCCATATCAATTATAAACGATTCATAACAGTTGATTACATCACGAGGTACTTGACCTCTATATGATATCTTTTTACAAACATTGCATTCGTTTTTGAAAAGACAATCTTTCATTACATTGAAAGTTGACGACATGCATACCATCTCATAAAATATCCAACTATAATTGACTTGATAATAATCTTGATGAACTCAACGACTCGAATGCAACGTCTTTTGAAATATGTCATGAATGACTCCAAGTAATATCTCTAAAATGAGCAAATGCACAGCGGAAGGTTTCTTTCATACCTGAGAATAAACATGCCTTAAAGTGTCAACCAAAAGGTTGGTGAGTTCATAGGTTTAATTTCTATATAATAATCATAATATTTAATAAGCCACAAGATTTCATTTAATTAAATGTGCAAGATCATTACAACTGCAAAAATCATTCATACGATGAGTCGCCTGGTAACCGACCTTAACATAGAGCGCTTAAGATATCTGGAATCATACATTCCACTATTCAAATGTATGACAAGAACCCTTCGAAGTACTAAAGCATTTCCACTATTCGAAAATGGGGATGGTTGGTGCTCGTAGATCTACCTTTAGGATTCGCGTCAATTAGTGTTTTTCACTAATTCTTAGGTTACCAAGCATAATAATAATAGTACAGATATCCGGTATAACAAAACAATCGTAGAATGTAGTTTCATGAACTTCTGCTTATTTTGTAAAATATTTATAAAAGCAGCGCATGTATTCTCAGTCCCAAAAATGTAAGGAGTAAAAGGGAGCAAATGAAACTCACCATAATGTATTTTGTAGTAAAAATACATAGAACAACATTGAACAAGTATAGGGTTTGCCTCGAATTCACGAACCTATATCATTTGTATATTTATTAATACACATAATCGTAATCGAACATATATATATATATATATATATATATATATATATATATATATATATATATATATATATATATATATATATATATATATTAGTGATAAAATTTTTGTATTAATAACTTATATATATTTTATTATTTTATTAAATGTATTCATTTTAAATGAAAATATTATTATAGTTAAGTTAAATATACTTTTATATGATTATCATTTGTTTGTTGAAATTACTAATTAGTAATACTAAGATAATATTTGTAATGGTAAAAATGGTAATATTGATAATACTTAATAGTACTGATAAAAATAATAATGTTAATAATCTTATTAGTGACAAATATAATGATGGTAATAAAAGTATTAGTTTTACTGTTAATGATATTTTTAATAACAAATCTTATAATAATGACAATAGTAGTTTTTAATAAATAAATAAAAATTAGTATTGATGGTAATGAAATAATTATTTAACAATAATACTTAATAATAATAAATTTTTAACAATTTTATTACTAATAATAACATTAACAATAATACTTATGTTTATAATAATAATTCCAATATTTATAGAATAATGCTAATACTACTATTAATGAAAATAATAATAAATTTTATTATCTTCATAACAATAATAATAATCATAATGATGTTAATATTACTAAGATGATAACATTAATGATAATAGTAATTTTTAATAATACTTATAATAATTAATGATAAATACAGTAATAATAATACTTAAGGATAGTACAAAAATTGTAATAATATTCATGATACATATATTAATACTTATAACAATAATTATAATACTTGTAAATGTAAATAAGATAATAATAATTATTATAATACTAATAACAATAATAATAGTATCAATAATAATAATAACAATAATAATAATAATAATAATAACAAAAATAATAATAATAATGAAATTAAAGGTAAGAGTGTATACCCTTTGAAAGGGTTTCTAAAAAGAAATACCCCAGATGAGAATCGAACCCGAGATCTCCCATTAACAAACTAGCACACTTAACCATTGGGTTGCTGCCCAATTTTCTGTTTTATATCTAACTGAAATTATTATAACCCGTATATCATTTAATCCCTATTCTTCTTCCTCCTCCAAAATACACGAACCCGAGAGTGCAAAATATCAAAACAAAATTTAGATACTTCAAAATATTAATAACTAAACTCTACTCAATGTTTTTATTACTTGAAAACAAAAAAAAAATAGAACAGCAAGAGTGCTGCTGGGTTCTGTTCGTCGCACAAGAAAAGAAAAAAAAATTTGAATTCAATTTTGAGCTTGTTTTGTATAATCTTTACAACATGAAATATATCAGAAATCATTCATGTAAACTATTAAAATCGTTAATTGAAGTTGAAACATACATACCAATCCGAATTTCTTCAAGAACAGATCGGTTGACTTTTAAAATTAAAAGTTTGACTCGACAAATTCGAAGTTAATAGATAAAAATGGACCTTTAAACTTTACCGCTAGATTAAACACATGATTTCTGACAAAACTACGTTCAAGGATTTTAAGTTTGATTCAAAAAATTGAGTTTTGGATAAAAACCTACTCGTACAGAGCAGGTACCTGGTATCGTTTACTATTCTGTTTAATTTTCGCAATTAAAAACTAGCAAAATTGATAATTGGTAATTATGGAGGAAAAGTGGGTTGAATTCGTTCATAATGTGAGAAGATTAACTGATTTATACAATGAATGATGCTCGACATAATATCACGGGAGTGAGGAAAAAAGTTGGTTTGATTTATTTTAACAGATAGTGGTTTATATATATCTGATACATTAGGCATATGTATATATAATTTATATTTAATATTGATAATAAATAGATTTAATTTTATTAATTATAATATCATTAACTAAAAATAATTAAAATACTAATACTAATAATAATAATAATAATAATAATAATAGGAATAATAATAATATTGATATTCAACATTATAGTTATATTAATAATACTAATTTAGATAATATTAATACTATTAAATGATAATAATAATATCACTAATAATGATAATGTAATAATTAATACATATTAAATTTCATATTTATATCATAATTTTATTAATATCGATATTAATATTAATAACAATATTATAACAACTACATTTAATATATTAGTTTTACATATTACAGAGTATGTAATATTACTATCTAATATAATAATGAGTATTAACTTTTATATATTTTAATAATAATAATAATATCAAATAATAGCAAAAATATAACAAGTTACAGGTTTCCATACAAAAATTAATAACACTGGTATTGATATTAGTAATAATAAAAGTAATAGTGATAATATTATAACAATTATACTTTTAACTTGTAGTTACATTTAATTATTATAGTTATATATATTATA
Organism: Rutidosis leptorrhynchoides; assembly: GCF_046630445.1. Lineage (NCBI taxonomy): Eukaryota > Viridiplantae > Streptophyta > Magnoliopsida > Asterales > Asteraceae > Rutidosis > Rutidosis leptorrhynchoides. The sequence continues at coordinate 119,426,632 of NC_092342.1, read as the reverse complement.
TGATAATATATGTTGAATATTTATTATTTATACATTATATATATTATCATATAATCCTGGTTATTAATAAGGATCATATATATATATATATATATATATATATATATATATATATATATATATATATATATATATATATATTTTGATAATACTTAATTATTCTGCATATTATTTATAATCCAAGTAATTTAAAGTGTATCTTATTAGCTCACATATTATATATACACTTATGTTTGTTATATATATATATATATATATATATATATATATATATATATATATATATATATATATATACATACTTATTTACACACAATGGTTCGTGAATCGTCGGGATTAATCAAAGGGTAATTGAATATATGACTACAGTTTCAAAGTTTTTGAGACTCAACATTACAGACTTTGCTTATCGTGTCTGAATAATATAAAGATAAAGTTTAAATTTGGTCAGAAATTTCCGGGTCGTCACAACTGTAAACCACATCGTTATTATCATTGTTTATACCGCCGTATTAAAATCACTGATATACAAAGTGTAAAGAATAAAGAAGTGATTCTAGTATAGTTTTATTCAATATCTATATTGCTTGAGGACAAGCAACGCTCAAGTGTGGAAATATTTGATAATGCTAAAACGAACATATATTTCATACCATTATCCTTCAAGAAAGACAAGCTTTTAGTTGCAGTTGTTCTATTTACAAGTTATATTCGTTTAAATAATAAGAGGTGAAGACAAAAGACAGATTCGACGAATTGAAGACGCAAATGACCAAATAGCTAAAAAGTACAATCCAAGTGGTTCAAATTATTGATGAGAAACGTCTAAAAATTACAAGAGTACAAGCCGTGAAAAGCAAAGTACAAGATATTAAATTATACGAAAACGCGTTCAAAAATTCGGAACCGAGACATGAACCAACTTTCAGCGCGCGACGCAACGGACCAAAAATTACAAGTCAACTATGCACAAGAATATAATATAATATATAATTAATTATATATATTATTATATATTATAATTATATGCAGCCCACGTTTTGAATTTGATCTATGAGCTGGAATCCAGACCTCCGCACTCGTGGAGCTGTGATGAAGAAAATCTCCGCACTCGCGGAGCTCAACAGTTAAACGTGGGCCTATAAAAGGCCGCACATTCTGATCGATTAAACACACCTTTTTCTATCTATCTATCTACGATATATTTATATTTATATTTTATAATTTTAATTTTAATTTAAGTTTAATAATAATAAGGTTATAGTGGCGAATTTTTTAAGTTTGTAAGTCGAAACTCTGTCCGTGTAACGCTACGCTATTAATACTCATTGTAAGTTATGTTCAACCTTTTTAAATTAATATCTCGTAGCTAAGTTATTATTATGCTTATTTAAGCCGAAGTAATCATGATGTTGGGCTAAATATTAAAGATGGGGTAATTGGGCTTTGTACCATAATTGAGGTTTGGACAAAAGACCGACACTTGTGGAAATTGGACTATGGACTATTAATGGGCTTTATATTTGTTTAACTGAATGATAGTTCGTTAATTTAATATAGAGATTTACAATTGGACGTACCTATAAATAACCACATACACTCGATCGGACACGATGGACGGGATATTTATAAGTACTAATAATCGTTCATTTAACCGGACACGGGAATGGATTAATAGTCAATGGACCCATTAAAACAGGGGTGGATTACATACAAGGACACTTGGTGTAATTGATAATAAAGTATTAAAACCTTGAATTGCACACAGTCGATAACCTGGTATAATCATTAACAATGTATTAGAACCTTATTACAGTTTAAGTCCCCAATTAGTTGGAATACTTAACTTCGGGTATAAGGATAATTGAACGAGGGCACTTGCACTTTATATTTATGACTGATGGACTATTATGGACAAAAATCGTATGGACATATTGAATAATCCAGGACAAAGGACAATTAACCCATGGTAATAAATTAAAATCAACACGTCAAACATCATGATTACGGAAGTTTAAATAAGCATAATTCCTTTATTTTATATCTTATCACACTTTTAATTATCGTACTTTTTAATTATCGCAATTTTATTTATCGTCATTTTATTTATCGCACTTTAAATTATCGCACTTTTATTATCGTTATTTACTTTATGCTTTAAATTAAGTCATTTATATATTTAATATTTTACATTAGGTTTTAATTGCGACTTAAGACATAAAATCGACAAACCAATCATTAAACGGTAAAAACCCCTTTTTATAATAATAATAATATTACTTATATATATATATATATATATATATATATATATATATATATATATATATATATATATATTTATACAAATATAGTTTTTAAAAAAAATATAGCGTTAAACTTGGCTAGCTCCCTGCGGAACGAACCGGACTTACTAAAAACTACACTACTGTACAATTAGGTACACTGCCTATAAGTGTTGTAGCAAGGTTTAGGTATATCCACTCTATAAATAAATAAATAACTTGTGTAAAATTGTATCGTATTTAATAGTATTTCGCAATAAAAATATAACTATTTCGTATACTACCTCGCACACATCATAAACAGATTTTTCTGGTGGAAGATTGAAAAGAAGGATGACAGAAATGATAATTAGGAAAATATCAAGGATTAGAACTGGATTAAGCATTTTCACAATCTTTTGGATGTATGAACTAAGAAGGAAAGTATAGGAATGGGAAAATAATGGAACGGAAGAGTTTAATTTATAATGAAAATATCAGACAGAGTAATCGAGGCAGATCACCGTATTTAATTATAGAGATCTTAATTTCCTTATTCGTCAAAAAATCAAATCTTTTAGATTTAGAAGATTTTCTTTAAATCCCTTGAATTCTGGAATTCAACCAAGACAACGTCAAAAGTTAAGATGCATCTTATTTTATAAATTCAACCCTGACTACATCAAAAGCTAAGGCGAATCTATTCAAATCTTTGCGATAGCTTCTCTCATACGCTCCGAGTAATTTAATTATTCTATTCAAATACTTAGTGGAGATAAAACTCCATTTATTAACTCATATTCGTCATGAAAACATTTTTATTATTAGCAATGACCACCTCACTCAAATTTCGGGACAAAATTTCTTTAACGGGTAGGTACTGTGACGACCTGGAAATTTCCGACCAAATTTAAACTTAATCTTTATATGATTCCAACATGATAAGCAAAGTCTGTAATATTGAGTCTCAAAAACTTTGGAACAGTTTACATGAATTCATTTAACCTTTAACTAGTTTCGACGATTCACGAACTATTGTCTGTAAATAAATATGTATATATAAATATAAATATAAGAGTATATATAATACTTTGCATAAATAAAATACACATTAATTAATTTGAATTAAAAAATGTAAAACAGAATAATTAAGTACAAGTAAAATGAATAAATATAAACATGTATATGAAATTATTATGAATCTTTATGTATATATATGATTTCTATTAATAATTATTATATTGCAATATATATACATATATAAAATATATAAATATATAAATATTTTAATTTCTAATAAATGTTTTTATAAGATATATAATATAAATACTAAATGTTACATAATTAATAACATATAATTTCTACATATTAAATTTACATACAAGTTAAAATATAATTGATATATTTGAATTACTTACATTAAAATAAATGTTAATATCTAAAAATCAGTATTAATAATATTATTATATAAAAATGAAATTTGATATATTTATATTGCTATAATTATTAATATTATATTCATTAGTAATATTAAGATTATTATAGCTAGTGTTATTATTTGTATCATTAATAAGATTATTATAATCATTGTTATTAATTAAATTTATTATTGTTAGTTTTAATGTTATCAATTATCATTACTAGATCCTTTATCAATAATTTTATTAGTAATATTATTATTGTAATATTAATAATATTAACATATTTATATATGTAATTAACAAGATTTATAAATTATATACATATAATTAGATATATAAATACAGATTTATATAAATACACATATATATGCGAAATACTGTTTTATATATATATATATATATATATATATATATATATATATATATATATATATATATATATATATATATATATATATATATATATATATATATATATATATATATATATATATATATATATATATATATATATAATTACATACACAGGTATTCAGATATATAGATACTGATAAATATACATACATATATATAGATAAATACGTATTGACATATATAAAAATCCAAAGTCTGTTTTAAATCATTGTCACACTATTTTTGATTGGTAAACACTGCTTCAAATTGATGGAATCAAAATCAAAACAATCCAATTTTCGTTAGCCATCTTTTCAAGTTTATATTTTTGTATATATTCCTTTCTGTCATTGAAATTACTCCGGTCAACATCCAACAATCACTACATAACAATCTTAATCGATTATAGGTATTACATTCGTTTATTTACTTAGAGAAAACCCAAATTTCACTGCAATTTCAAAAGCTAAACAGAAAGAAACCCAGCTAGACTCTGTTCGTGGCTTAAATTTACCAAAAGCTCCAATTTCGAATCAATTTCAAAAACTATAAGTGTGGTTTTGTTAGGAATATTTTATACAAACTATCTGCAAAATTTCATTCCTCAACTCTGCAAAACGAATACGAATTTTTGAGTCAAACTTAAATTTCAAAAAGTCAACAGAGTTGTTCTTCAAGAAATTTGAATTAATTGTGTGGTTTCTGTTGAAATTGATGGTTTACAAAGTTTATAGGAATGATATTAAACTAATTTCATGTAGCAACTTTTATCTGAAACGATCTAAATTTCAAAATCAAGGTTGGAAGTTGATGTGTTCTTCGCGTATTCAGATACAGATGCAGTTTGATTTTTTTTTCATTTATTTTTCTGTTAATCCAATTCAATTCAACAGCCCATCATTATGTGACATTTACAAAATCTAAACTAAAACATTTGATTCGATTGGATGGTGTATTATACCCTGGTCTGTTTGATATTATGAAGATGATGGAAACAGAAGACAGATTAAATAAATTAGGATCGACTGTATTTCAGGAAAAATGGAAACGGAGGAATGGTTGGGGTTATGCCGGTTTAACGAGAGGTCGGGGGTTCGAGTTCCGTCTTGGGCTTTTCTTTTTAGAGCAAGTTTTAAAAGGGTATATATATATTTTTATTTCCATTTCCATTATCATTATCATTATCATTATTATTATTATTATTATTATTATTATTATTATTATTATTATTATTATTATTATTATTATTATTATTATTATTATTATTATTATTATTATCATTATCATTATTATTATTATTATTATTATTATTATTATTATTATTATTATTATTATTATTATTATTATTATTATTATTGTTATTACTAATAATATTTGTTGTAGTTATGTTAAAATAAATAATATGATTAATATTATTATCATTTTTTTTATATATTACTAAATAATATCATTGAGTAACATTAGTATTATTAATATTAATTATTACTATTATTATTCATATTGATATAAGTATTATTATTATTATGATTATGATTATTATAATTAGTGTTATTATGAAAATAAAATAAGTTATTATTAATGTTATTATCAATTTTAATGAACATAAGTATTATTACTAATATTATCATTATTATTATAAATATGATTATCATTATTAGTATTATCATCATTAATATTAATATTAAGATTATTATTAATGTTACCACTAATATGATTATAAGTATTATCATGAATATTACTATTATGTAACTACTAAAATCATTATCATAACTATCATAAACAGTAAAATTAATACTTTTATAGTTATTATCATTAATATCATTATTTGTATTATCACTAATAGAAATATTAACATTATTACCTCTATTAGAAAACTTAAGTATTATAATTATTATAATTTTACCATATTATAATATTATTTTAGTATTATTATAATTACTATTTTTAAAATAAATGATATATATAAATATATATATATTTAATACATAAAGCATAATAAAATTTATATTTTTATATACAAAATGAAAATATGAAGACATACATATTATTAATATAAATATGACATAACTAATAAATTCATATATATACAATTGTTCGATTGCAAATATGTGTATTAATATATATACAAATGATATAGGTTCGTGAATCCAAGGCCAACCCTGCATTGTTCAATGTCATCATATGTATTTTTACTACAAAATACAGTATAGTGAGTTTCAATACTCTCTTTTTAAATGCTTTTGCAATATATATTTTTGGGACTGAGAATACATGCACTTTTATAAATGTTTTACGAAATAGACACAAGTAATCAAAACTACATTATTGGTTGAATGATCGAAGCCGAATATGCCCCTTTTGCTTGGTAGCCTAAGAATTAGTAAATCGATCTACTAATTGACGCGAATCCTAAAGATAGATCTATTGGGCCTAACAAATCCTATCCGTTGTAGCGGATGCTTTAGTACTTCGATATTTTTATATCATGTCCGATGGATGTCCCGGAATGATGTGGATATTCTTATATGCATATTGTTAATGTCGGTTACCAGGTGTTCAATCCATATGAATGATTATTTTTGTCTCTATGCATGGGACGTATATTTATGAGAAATGGAAATGAAAATCTTGTGGTCTATTAAAAATGATGAAAATGATCGATTATGATAAACTAATGAACTCACCAACATTTTGGTTGACACTTTAAAGCATGTTTATTCTCAGGTATGAAAGAAATCTTCCGCTGTGCATTGGCTCATTTTAGAGATATTACTTGGAGTCATTCATGACATATTTCAAAAGACGTTGCATTCGAGTCGTTGAGTTCATCAAGATTATTATTAAGTCAATTATAGCTGGTTATATTATGAAATGGTCGGTATACCGTCAACTTTCGATGAAATGAAAGTTTGTCTTTTAAAAACGAATGCAATGTTTGTAAAATGTATCATATAGAGGTCAAGTACCTCGCGATGTAACCAAATGTAATGAATTCATCCAGATGGATTAGGACGGGTCACGACAGTAGGATTCTCCCTAACTCTCTCGATATAAATAGACATATATGTATATTATATATTATATATAATAATTATAATATTAATAATAATAAATAATAATTATAAGTAATTAATTATAATAATAATAAACTAATAATTAAAATCTTCAAGTGGGAATCAATTAAAAACAGTAACAGTGAACAACTTTTTCAATTAAGCACAGTGGATGGATGATTTGTTATTTAGTTACCGACAGTTTTCACGGATTGCTAAATCGTGGTCCGTTGGTAATCAGTGGCGGAATAAAAGTCTTCAGAAAAATCCCATATTTTTATATTAACTATATTTATTTATTTTGGTCATTATGGTATAAAATTCGATCCTTAATTTGTTAAATAAAAATTACATCAACTGTCCCTCTCAATTCTGGGTTAAATATAAAAAGTGTTAAAACTTAACGAATAGTTCCTAAATACATTTTTAATAAGCCTAAAATTTATAGAACTCATTTTTGTATCACCGTTTATTTTAAAATTACATAAGTTTGAATTTAACTTGCTTAATATCAATCGGAACATCAAACGAGTATTACAATCATTAAATAATTACATTTGATATATATATGTATATATATATATATATATATATATATGTATATAGTGGTAGGATCAAGAGGGAAGTAACCAATCGGGGGGAAGCGGGGGGAAGCAAAAACTTTTTTTTTTCTCCTTTTTTGAAAAAACCTTGTTCACGAACATTATAGATGAGATGAAAATATGAACATTTAGTAGAGACACTTTGTGATAAATGTTTTTATTTTGGCGGGAAAACGCTCGAAGAAGTAATATATAACAATTATCGTGTTTTTCGAGCGTATGTTGAGGTTTTAGCTATTGGGGTTTAGATATTATGGTTTAGATATTAGAGTTTATAGGGTTTAGATATTAGGGTTTAGAAATTTAGGGTTTAAGGTTTAGATTTAGGGTTTAGATTTAGGATTTAGATTGAGTTTTTAACACGAACGGTTTAGAGTTTAGGGTTTAGGGTTTAGGGTTTGGTGTTTTAGGTTTATGGAATAAACCCAAAACACCAAACCCTAAACCCTAAACCCTAAACTCTAAATCGGGCTAAATTTTACTTCACAAAACATGAAGAAAAAAAAACGTTCATATTCTTCACGAACAATATTATCTTGAATGTTATTTTTGTCGATCGTTTTCCCGCCTAAATAATAACATTCATCACGAAGTGTCTCTTCTAAATGTTCATATTTTCGTGTGATCTTAATGCCAGAAAAAAAATTCCAAAAAAAACAAATTTTTTTTTTTTGCTTCCCCTCGCTTCCCCCCGATTGGTTACTTCCCCATTGATCATGCCCCTTGTTTGTTGGGTTGGTTCACGCGCGCGCAAACGAGCACCGGCCGCAATAGACGGCTAATGCCGCGTCTAATCTTACGAAACCGACATCTCTAGCGCTGTTGAGCTAGGGTTTTTTTCATGGTTTTGTGATAGTACCCCCTTTTCTTGATCCAGCCTTTTCTTAACGAATCAAAATGGAAGCGACATGGGTCTGATCCCGAACTCCTAAATATCTAAACTATTGGATTCACCTCAGAGAAAGCACTTTACTGTTTGACCCGTATCCGAGGGTCACTTCTCTTAAGACAGGCCTTGGATCGCGAAGACCTGATTGCAGCTAGCGCGCCCCTTTTCTTTCCACTTTCTCTTAGTCAAGCTTTATATATATATATATATATATATATATATATATATATATATATATATATATATATATATATATATATATATATATATATATATATATATATATATATATATATATATATATATATATAGATTTATAACAATTATATCGTATATTATTTTACATTTTCTGTTCTAACGATTAAATCGTGTATTATTATTTTAGGTTATTATATATATACATATATTTATATTTATATTTATATTTATATTTATATGTATATACATTTATTTACAATTAATGGTTCGTGAATCGTCGAGCACAGTCCAAGGGTAATTGATTACATGAATATAGTTTCAAAATTTTCGAGATTCAACATTACATACTTTGCTTATCGTGTCGAAGTCATATAAAGATTAAGTTTAAATTTGGTCGGAAATTTCCGGGTCGTCATAGTACAAACGATTACCAGTATCAACCCGATCACTTTGTAACCGACGTCTTCTAATAATTGTACGAGTATTTCGAGCTTCATCTTCTTCGTCCATTGCATCAAGCGAATCGAGTAAGCTAAGCGTGTTGTAACCGTCTTGAATTAAATCTTCATCGGAATCGGACTCTGCGCTATCATTATCTGTCACGCTCTCACTTTTAGAATTCAATAAATCATCCATATCCATTTGAATTTTTTTTGTATTTGTTTGTGAAATATGAAAGTAAGGTTGGTGTGATTTTGTTTGTTTGAAGTGATAATATATATAGTAGTTGTGTATTAAAAGGAAAAAAAAAAAAACAAAAACATAAAAACAAAAAAAAACTAGCCGCTTGAAAATTGAAAAAGGAAAAACAAAAAAGTAATGTGGGGCCCACCAAAACAAGCCGTGCTGGTAATGGTGGTGACAGGGTGGCGGCAGGTGGCGGTGGTGGCTCACGATCCATAACAAGTGGCCTTAAATTCAAATTTAATGAAAAATGGACACTTGAAAATTACACATGGCAAAATATGCTATAATTAAGCTTCTAACTAGTGCAAAGACCCGTGAATTCACGGGTTTTCAAAGAATTTTTTTTTGTAATGATACGTTATATAATCAACATGTAGATAAACTAATATAATTCATCAAGTTATATGAGATAGAAAACAACAATGTTTAAATAAATACTTGAAAGAACAAAAATTAAAAACTGGAATCCAAAAAGCATAGTCTTAAGTTACAAAACATTAACAAACAAAATGAAAACCTATCTTAACAATTCATTACTTTCAAAATCATCACATCTTCTAAGACAACGTGATTAGTTAACGTCCGAACCTATAAAAAAATATAACAATAATGTCAAAAGGAAAGTAATAATATTGACACTTAAATTATACAAAAACAACCTCAATTTGTTGGCACACTGGGGATGAATCTGTTTATACATGTTTTAAAAAAAAAAACATATATAATAAGTAAGTTGAAAGACTTATCAGGTGCATAAAACTCAACTCGAATATCATTTGTCTTACCAACCATATATATAGTTGTATCAAACATAATAAAAGAAGTCGAGTAACAAACTCACCTTAAGCAAGCACCATATGCATACACACGTACTCAAAAATCCATCATCACAACACGCATACACTCATCACTCAGGAAACTTCACATTTAAAAATGGGTTTCATTACCTGAAATGTTGGACAGAATATATTTTTCCATTATCAAAAATGGGTTTCATTAAAGACTAATAAAGATTTAAGGGTTAATGGATGGAATGGAGGAGATGGAGGCACCTGCATCAAACTCTGTAAAAGAGTGAAGGAGAAGAACAAACCAAGAGATAGGCATCTGTATCAAAACATAATGAAACATTCACTGTCAACTTAAAAAGAATTATCCCCTGAAATGTATAAGGTGATGTTATTCTATGCAAATATCTCTAAGGGGTTGTTATTCTATGCAAATATGTCTAAAGTGATACTTTAGAACAGTAGAACAGTTGATCAGTTATTGATTGTAAATGAATTCTTTGTATGAAATAAATTGGGTCAATATCACAACAAACTAAATGGGTAAATTAAAGACACCCATGTCTACTATTATAATGGAATGTTTATTCAGCATTCCAATGTAAAAAAAATCAATGCTTAGAACTATACAATATCATGAATCTAAGTGATCCCATCAATGTAAAGGCTTTAGATACATGGCATGCTTTATCTTACTCATTCAAATTGAAATATATTGCTCCTTAATGGGTCAATATCGACACCCTGCAACAAAGTATATATAAGTAAATAAACAGCAAAAAAGAAACTAAATTTTAACTAAGACTGTTGTAGCAATTAAGAGCACCGCCAATTACAACATAAAACAATTCTTTTACCTCTTTTTACCCAATTCTCAACCTACAATTATAATAACAATCGATCTATTAAATTAACCCAAATAGGTAGTAATTCAAATATGATCATGTAAAAAGGTTTGTCCAAATTTCAAACCTTTGATCCAACATCATTAATTGTTGGAAGGATCGTTCAGAGGTACTTTCAGCAACATACACTTTCATAATCACTATAGAATTATAACTTTCAGCAACTGCATTCAATCCAAATAAGAAGAAACTGATATTTGAATTAAAAAAAAAAAATAACCAAATAAGAATTAAGAAGAAACTGAAATTCGAATTAAAAAACAAACAAGTAACAAAAATGTTTGAAAAGTGAAAAACATTAAATACTTTCGAATCAATCACCTTATTCATATTCGTAGAATTAGTAAAACCCGGTCAAGTATGATCCTTTCCATACTAAACAGACAAAGCTAAATCAAATAAACTTTAAAATCAAATAAGCTTTGAAATCAAACTTAATAAAAATTGATTACCTTATGTTATGTACCTGTAATTGGGCAACCTTTTTGTGTCATCAATCCAAAAACTGAGTTGGGATAGATACATATCGTGGTGCTTGCCTGGAAAGAGCTACGAAATCAAAACACCCATTTTCATTCAGTAGATATCAAAGAGCTGACTTTACCAATGCAAACAAACCGGCAGCTGCTATTGATGTTGTTTGCTGTTTCTGGCAGCATTGCTACTGCTGTTTTTTTTTTTCTGTTTTTCGGCAGCTGTTGCTGCCGGTCTGCGGTGGTTGCCGCCGGTTGGTGGTGGCTGCTGTTTTGTGGTCCATGTGTCGGTTTTTTTCATTGTAACCTAACAAAATAAAACACCAAATATACATTTCAAAAATTAGTAAGCAACACAATCAAAACTTCATCATCAAGAGGCAAAAGAGTACTTCGTATACATCTGGGTATTGAATCTGAAGTATAAGCAGTAGAGTTTCCTTTAGGTATACTTGAGCCAAAAAACACTAAAACACAAAATCAGGTTGTAACTGAAAAAAATAGTTCAAGAAGAAGACTATAACCTGCTGATGAAGCCAGAAGATGATGAAAAGACGTATCATTTCTTGAAGATCAACGGACTAATATAATCGATCGGCAGCCTCGATGGCGGTGCAATGGGGGAGATGGTGGCGGCTATAGATTGTAGAGGTTAGAGTTCATCATCTTCTGGCGGAGTTATGAAGAGTGATTAAGAATTGTTTTTTGTTTTTGTGGATTTGTGAAAAGTAATGGATAGGATTGAAATGGGTCTGGAGGTGTAATTGAGAAACCTAGAAGAAGAGTGCTATGCAATTTTGAGAGGCTCAAAAAATTGAGCTGTATTTTAATCCATATCTATTTCACACACTTCTATTCAGTTTTTTAAATTTAAAATTTGAATGTATTATACCAATTTCAGTATTTTAAATTTTAAATTAGATTAGTTTAATAATTTATAATGTTTTGATTTAATTGCAAAATAAAATGTTTTATGACATCAGCATCATGGTCTAAGAATTTTTCTTTTTTAATTTTGATTTATTTTAAAGAAGAAAAAATGCTATTTATTGCATCATGCAAATAGCCTTTTATAAAAATAGAAGATAGATAGATGATAAGTCACATATTCAAAACTCTCTTTTATATAAATAGATAGATAGATAGATAGAAACCAAAGCAAAATGAATTTGTTTACAGTTTCAGTTTTAGTTTTACGTTTTTTTTTAATTTAATTTGTTTTTTTAAATATTTTTTTTTTGTAGTTTTTCCTCTTTTTACCACAAAAAGAGATGTACAGCCTTTGTAATCAAAAGAATTTGTTTCTCTTTTCACTTCTTTTCTCAAATTTCTTCAAAAACTCTTTATTCACAGTTTATTTTGTTACAGATACCGAAGTACAATTGTGATCAGCTACACACACTAGTCATATACTAAAATATAAAATTCATTGCATAACTGTTTATCTGGTTATATTTTAATTATCTAACATAAATTCATAACACAAACAGAAAAACAAGCATCATGGTGCTAACAAAGATTCAAAATACTCTAAAAATGTTAAGCAATTCTAAGCTAAGATTACGAGCGACGAGGGCTTTTCCTATCAGACGATGAGCGCGATAGGGCCCGGGGTGACAAATGCCAACCCGTTTCAAATAGTTCGATAATTTGATCATCAGATTGTACGATTTCATCTAGATTACTACTAGTAGCTCGGGCCGAATATAGCAGATCCTCGTTAGCATCTTCCATTTTCTCATATTCGTTATCCGAATTAACAATCTCTTGCATTTCATTTTCGACCACTTTTTCATCGCTAAAATCGCTATCCATGCTAGACGTATCAGTAACATATTCTTTACCCGGTTTTGTCACATTTTCATATTCAAAAGACGTTTCAGGTTTAACTCTGTAACCATTACACGCGATATCAATCACGATTTCCTTATCATCTTTCTTGAAAAACCGACCAATAAAAGGTACTCGTTGTATAAATGTTGGTACGTCGTGGTCCATGAAGTCATCGATTTTTGAAGGTAAAGATTCCGAGTATTTGAGAATGTCATCGATTTTGTTAAACACACGGGTCGATGATGGAACAAGGGTCTCGATTATATTTTCGACTACTATAATATGATCATCAAAAAACGATAGGATCAATAACAAATGATGTTTGATCGCATACAAGATTTTCCCTTTTTGACCATTCGGGGTTGTCGAAATGTGCATTCTTTTCATGACGATTTGAAAAACTGATAGAATCAACATTCCGAAAGTGGATAATAATCGACGTCTACGAAGGGTCATTGTAGTGCCGTGATTTGGCTCAAGGTTGGTCGATACGATGTCGTTAAATGCAAAGAACTGTGTTCGTATAGAGTTGGAATATAATGGAGACCCAAAAAATTAGTGTTGGGTGAATTGAAGCCGTTGATGCACTAGACATTGTGTTATCGACAAACATATCGAGGAAGCCATGGGTTGTTACAAAAGTTCGATTTGGATCAAAGAGTTGAGGTGCGATAAAAATGTGGAAAAATTAGGTGCTAATTGACAAGGTTAGTTTTAAGGTTTGGAAGTTATTGTATCCAATAGATTCGGACAACGCTCCTAAAAGACCGAAAATGAAGGACGATGTAATGTCATTTTGTTTGTAAATTTTTATTTTATATCATTCCTTTATAGTCACAATTTTTTTTAGCGAAAAAACATTAGAAATTATGTAGATAAATTATATGTAGAAACATATGTGCCATGTTTTTTTTAGTTTGTTTAATCCATAAAAATTAGGGGCATGTGTAGAGTGGACAACGAACACGATCCAAAAATTTTACAGGACCCAAAAGGTCAAAATTATAAAAAATCTATATAACAATCCATTATCTATATATCGTGACGGAATATATTTAAACAAATATTCCATTATAAATAGTTAGTTTATAAATTATGAGTTTAAGAAGATTAATTTAGACCACGGATAATGGTGACCCCTACGTGGAGTGAAAGATGTGCACTTTTTGGGACAAGTAAGTGACTGGACCATGCAATTTTAAGGGGGAGTTGTTATGGGGGGCTTTTGTCATAGGATGAAAGTGACGTGACATTTAATTTTTAATTCTTTTTTAATTATTTTAATTAGTTTTTATTTATTAAATAAGATAAAATGTAACATTTTTCATATATAAAAAAAAAATAAGTTACATTAATTAAAAAAATTACAGTAAAAAAAGTTACATTAAAAGGTTACATTAATAAAAAATAAACATTACATTAAAAAAAACATTACATGAATTAAAAAAAATAAAAGACTAGTTTGTAGATCGAAAGTTCGGTGGGAGGTCCCAAATATGAGCCGTTAAATCTTCACGTAGTTGATCGTGTACGGTTCGATCACGAATTTCCTTTTCTCGTGATATTCGATCTTTGACTCTTCCCCTAATATTACGACG
Source organism: Rutidosis leptorrhynchoides (assembly GCF_046630445.1). Taxonomy (NCBI): domain Eukaryota; kingdom Viridiplantae; phylum Streptophyta; class Magnoliopsida; order Asterales; family Asteraceae; genus Rutidosis; species Rutidosis leptorrhynchoides. The sequence goes on along the minus strand of NC_092342.1, from coordinate 119,411,528 downwards.
GGGCCTGTTTTCGGGTTTATCTAACCATTCTTGCTCCCAAGTACTCAAGGCGAAACCGTTATCTTCTTGTATCATGTTGTGCATAACAATGCAACTGTATATTATCCTTCTCATGTTGTTAACGCTCATAACTCGTGCCGGAGTTTTTAAAATTGCAAACCTACCTTGTAAAACACCAAATGTACGCTCTACGTCCTTTCGAGCACTCGCTTGAAATCTAGTAAATTTGACTCGTGGCTCATCAATAGGCATCGAGTATCCCTTTATTAAGGTTGTCCAATCAGGATATATCCCGTCCGCCAAGTAGTAACCAAATGGATAGACGTGTCCGTTTACTTCAAACGGAAACAGTGCAGCTGTATCCTTTTTGAGTGAATCAAACAACGGAGAGTGATTCAACACATTTATGTCGTTGTTTGAACCAGCCATCCCAAAAAACGAATGCCATATCGACATATCGTATGAAGCAATCGCTTCAAGCATGATCGTAGGGTGACCGTGATCACCTCTAGTATATTGACCTTTCCATCCAACGGGACAATTTTTCCAAGCCCAATGCATACAGTCAATACTACCCAACATTCCTTTAAAATCACGTTTCTCCTCGTGCGCCGAATACAACCAAGCAACATCAGTTGTCGTCGGCTTCTGCAGATATTCTCGGCCATATAAATCAATTATACACTTGCAAAAATTATTTAAGCAAACATATCCCGTTTTCTCCGCCATTTTTATATATTCATCAAAAATATCAGCGGATGTTCCATACGCCAATTGACGTAACGCACAAGTTATTTTTTGATACGTAGTAAAACCAAGACGTCCGAGTGCATCCAGACGTTGTTGGAAAAATACAAAGTGTTTAGGAGCATTATTAGCATAAGAGTGATTGAGAATAAATACAAAGTGTTTAGGAGCATTATTAGTATAAGAGTGATTGAGAATACCGTCTTTGATACGTAGAAATAAATTAATTCGCATCCGAAATCGTCTCTTGAAAACGTCGTCTGGAAACGTCGAATTTTGCGAAAAGTAGTCTTTCACAAAAGGAGACCCGCAGCTTCACGATCTCTATTAATAAAACGTCGTGGGTTCCATTGCATCCGAGTTCTTCTAGGTGGACTTTCCTCCTCTTCGTCGGACGAGGTGCTATCGAATAGCAAATCTAGACTAGTGGCTAAAAACTCCATTTTTTTTTTTTTTTTTTGTGACAAAAACGAAAGTGTTTATGTTTATATAAATTAAATTGATAAAGTAGAAAGTATAAGAAATGTGTGGAATGAATGGTTAAATGTGCATGTATTTATAGGAGGAGGGGAAAAAAAAAAAAGGCAACTCTACATTTCTCAACAGTTTAAATCCTCCACCAATCAGCTTAAGCCACGTGTCCAAGCCGCCCTCCCTCACCCCCATGATCCGGCGACAAACGCCCACCACCGCCCATTTCCGGCGTTTGTGGTGGCGTTTGTGGCGGCATACGGCTGAATGCCGCCGCGTTATCCATGGTCTTACGTATGCCCACACTATCTCATTTTGATGAGCATTCCTGGCCGGAGGTCCTTTAGGAAGCAATCTCTTGGCTCTCAAGTAGAGGGAGGGACGATCTTATCTAGTCGCGGGTTCTATACCCGCGGGTGGAGTAGTGATTTCCTTCTAATCTAGGGTTCGAGGAATGATTGTCTACACTCCACCTCTCCCATACCCTACATCTGTGGGATTGAGTATTGTTGTTGTTGTTGTTGTATATTGATTACGTGGGCATTTTTATGTGTCGAACAAGGACTTTTAAATTATAATGAGACAACTCTGATGAAAAGCTTATATTTGGTAGTTAGTACAACCACTTGCAATGGTAAGACTACAACAGTGAGCGACGTTAACAACGATTATGGGCCGTCCCAACCCACTGCGCAATGCTAACCGTCCAGGGTTCAGGTTAATTCATTTGGGCTGCAAGATTAGGTTACCATGGGGTCTTGAACCATTTGGGATGGGGGATTAAAATTGTGACAAAATAAGATAGTTTTGGGATGACTTGTAGTCGTGTAAATGTTGGGAGCTAAATAATTAGCTACTATTCATATTACCTACGGTCAAATTAAAGACTGTCCAAATCCACCAACATCTTCACATATGATTAAACTTTTTGTATGCATTTATAAATCTAAGTTGATATTATTTCTATTTCTTAGAGCTTAGAACTGACACTCGAAAGAGCCAGCTTAATCAAGTCCTTCCTCAGTACCTTTCCTGGTGCATTCTTTGGAATCGAATCAATGAAACAAACTCTTCTTATCTTCTTGTATGGGGCAACCTAATTCAGTTGTTTTCAAGTTTTCATTCAGCAATGGTTTAAATCAACAATAACAAAAAGTTAAGAAATAAAGTGTGTACCTGCTTGGCCACATACTCTTTTACTTGTCTTTCATCAATAGTACTTCCTTTTCGCCTAACCACATAGGCCATGGGTACTTGCCCCGCAGCCTCATCTGGATACCTGCCAAATCACACACACACACACACACACACCATGTATACGTATAGTTACAAAATTGGTACTTACAGTTTGTGTGCGTAGAGATTAAGGGGTAAAATACATACGGAATCACCGCTGCTTCAGCAATGTCGGGATGTGAATGTAGAATGTGTTCCAATTCGGCTGGTGGTACCTACAAAAGTTGCAATTACATTAAAAAAAAAAAATTAAATTAAAAAAACAATACAATAAATCCTACTAGAGGTTGCAAATCAAGTTGAACGTCGGTAATTTTACAGCGGGTAGTCGATTGGCTGACACCCCTTTTCTTAATTTCTTACTTTTTTAACAAATTATAAAAGCATTATCTTTTATCATTTATGATTAAGTATGCAAAATCGTATCAATAGTAATCTAAATCTTTCATTTGCATAAAAAACTATACTTTCAGCAACTCTTAACAAGTTTGACCCGTTGAACCCAATTCACAGTTAAGCTTGATTTTTGTTTGACCAAATTGAGATAAAATACAAACCAAATTGTAACATTTTCCATTTATGCTGGTCAAATATGTCATCTTTTGTTTCAGCTGAAGATATGAATGCACAACAGCAATATGTACCTGGTAGCCTTTATATTTGATCAATTCTTTTAGCCGATCCACAATGAATAAAAAGCCTTCATTGTCAAAGTAACAAAGATCACCCGTCCGCAACCATCCATCAGAGTCTATAACTTCTTTGTCATCAACATACCCTGACCTCCCAAATTTAAACCAATCCATTCAATTTAACTTTGTGTAATCCAGAAGCAATTAACAATTCAACATACAAAGAGTCAAATAGATATGGCACTATAAGTGTAAATTTGATTGCTAAAGTTTTAAGTAGCACAACAAAGCAAACCATGTGGACCGAAACAATCAATACAACTTGGTCCAACACATTAAAACCTAAAATGGCAAAATGGTTACTTTTTAGTGGTGTTAAGTTGAAACACATTTTGTCCATCAAATTATTATTTATAGAGGATTTTCACCTTTCATTATCGACGGACCTCTAACCCATAGTTCACCAGGTTTCATAGGAGGCAAACCAACCCCGGTGGTGGGATCAACTATCTTTGCTTCACATTGCGCTATGAGCCGCCCCACAGTGCCAACTATTGTGCTCTCATACGGTCCAGCAACTCTTGAGATCCCACCTGTGGTTTCAGTCAATCCGTACGCCTATAACGATTTGACCATGATTCAACATCAGTTCATGCAGTTATAATATTTATTAATTGGTTTACTTTATTAACAGTCCCAGTCTTAACAAACTTTCCAAGGTCCCTATTGATTCACTATCATTTTAATTTTCAATAATTTGTGATAAACCTTTTCAAAATATCAAATATAATTAAGAAACTTGTGTATTCATTTCAAATCATCATATGGTGTTAGTTTTTACAGTTTGTAATTATGTTTAATTTCAAACTACACTTAGAGTTCTTATTTGATAGTAATAATTCTGAACGAACCTGCAACAAAGACACTTTTGGGAACTGTCTTTTAAATTTATCAATTACGGAAACTGCAAGCGGCGCACCGCCGCTCAACACCGTTTCTAGAGACTTCCAATCAATTCCGTGAACCAAATGCTCATTGTTCCCTGCAACCAACGCCACCACCACTGGTGGTGCTACGGCTAAATGCGTAACCTTAAATTCCTCAATCAACTTCATCATCAACCCTAAATTAAACCTGGCTATCGAAACTAAACTATCATTAAACGCAATCATTCTTATACAAAACACGAATCCGTAGATATGAAAATACGGCACCGTACAAAGGTACACCGCCGGCGACGACCTAGCTTGACGTAGAGCGAATGCTCCTGCAATGGCCGATATCAAATTCCGATGCGTTAATTTCACTCCCTTAATATTCCCTGTAGTTCCAGACGAGTACAAAATCGCAGCCGTATCGGATTGTAAAACTTCAATCTTAGGTTTAATTTCGATCAATTCAACTCTCAATTTCATTTTCAATTCGAATTCGTTAGAGTCAATTAACACGGTTTGATTACTAAACCCTAGGTTTAACAGCTTATTAACCGTTTCTGACGTACAGAACGCAACCGCCGGTTTACAAATCCGGAGTAGGCGCGCAATCTCTTGAATCGAGCTGGAAGGATTCGCCGGCGAAACGACGACGCCGATGGAGAACAGAGCGAGGTATAGAATCGGCAGATATGATGAATTTGGAGAAATGATGAAAGCGACATCGTTTTGAGCAAGTGATAACGGCGGTTGACGGAGATAAACACTGAGGTTCTGTACAAGTAGTGGAACGTCCGAGTAACGGATGACGTGGCCGGTAGCAGCGTCAATTAGTGATGACGTGGCAGTGTTGGTGATAGTGGCGAGAGAGAATATGAAATCGGTAACTGATAAATTTGAAGATTTTGGGGGTAATGGAGATGGAGGTTTAAGGCTATGGTAGATTAAGGTTTTTGAACAGAATCCATTTTGTGGATTGATAGATGATGAATTAGAATTAGCGTTTGTAGGTGACATTTTTTATTTTTTATTTTAAGTAGTAAATACATCAACCATGATTAATAAAATATATTGGGATGTAAAGTAGAAGACAAAAAGAGAATATACATCAACCATGAGTCCATGACTAGTCATGTTTGATTCTATCGTTCGAAAAAAATCTAAAAAAACAAGCTTTGATTCCCTTAAAACGTATCACTCGATACTCAAAAAGTTTTTAAGTCTTAAAAACTCTGTATTGTAATTCAAATAGTAGTGATTTGGCACCCTTTATTAAAAGTCAAGAGTTCGACTCGGTTTATAAAATTGCACACAAAATTATTCTCTAACTTTGAAATCCCCAATTACCTCGTCACTTACTTGCTCAACGGCCTTTAATGAAATAAGATGGGACCCACTATTTATTTATTTGTAACTTGTAACGTATATGTTGTATTTTTTATATTTTATTAATATATTTGTGGGTATTATTTGGTGAAAGATACGAATAGAAGTGTTTAGTGGATGGTTAGTGAAAAAAATGATAAAGTGATCAGTACTGATGTGACGTTGATGTGGAGAAAATAAGTTCTCTTATCGATTGTTAAGATATGAAGTACCTTAATACTCAACATATTTCATTACGGATTTTAATGATTTAATGTTGTAGATACTTTTACATCTAATTTTAGTGGGAATTGATTCGTACACCACCTCAAATTTGCCATACACCACCAAATAAATTATTTGGACATTTATACCCTTCATTTGGTGGTGTATGACAAATTTAATAGTGTAAAAGAAAGGGTAAAAATGTCTAAATAATTTATTTGATGGTGTATGGCAAATTTGAGGTGGTGTACGGATCAACCCCTCTAATTTTAATATATGTCAATTGATTTATTTAAATAATTTAGTAGGTTCATTGTCACAATCCAACAATTTTATGGTCCAACCCACTAAGTTTGTGGCCCAATATGTCAAAATCAAATAAGGCCCAAGAACCTCATGGAAGTTCACTAGAACTTTCCCATGAGTTCTTCCATGGAAATATGGAATGATATAGAATGTCCATGGAAATATCTAGACACATGAAGCTTCTAGTTCTTAGATTTTAGCCATCCATTGTATTTAATCCTAGCCATCCATTTTGTGATATGAGTAGTATAAATAGGGGTGGCCTCATTTGGCACACCACACCTAAAATCTCAAACATTCTCTCTTGTAAAGCATTCTCAAGCAATATAAGTATTTTCTTCAATTCCACGTATTCAATAATATTTTCTCTTTTGGTTACTTGAATCGTTATAAGGTCCGAGTAAGGCTGACTTAGTAGAGACTAAGTGCCGCACGTTAGCTTATCGAGATAAGTCCGTGACATTTGGTATCAGAGCCAGGTCGATTCAAGGAGATGGCAACCGAGACCGAGAAGAATGTGAGCGCAACAAGTGGTGTGATAGGTGATGAGACTCGTGGCCGGGTAGAGACTCGCCAAGGAGCCAAGAAGAACCGAGGTACGTCCAAAGACTTTGTCGCAAACTTGGACAAGAGGATCATGGATGTAGAGACATCCATGGACGACGTGAAAGCAAAGGTCGAAGACGTCCACCAACGTTTGGATGGTTTGGACGGGGACTTTGACGAATTGAAAGATGATTGCAAGAGTGCAATCAACGTGCTAGACGTTGACATGAGACGTGAGATCCATGGCTTAAGGGGTATGCTCATGGGTGAGATTACGAAGTTGTGAGGCGAAATGGAGGGGGAGGTCTCCACTATTCACCAACGCCTCGTGGATTTGCAAACCAACATGAACTCTTGTTTGAGGTTCATGGCTAGTGGGGGTGGAAACATTGGATGCAATACTCCGAAGGTGGACGTTCCCAAGCCGTCACCGTTCGTGGGGAAGCGAGAAGCCCAAGCAGTTGATGATTTTATATGGGAGATGGAACAATACTTGGAGGGAGTCAACATAGTGGATAATGCAATGAAGATCAAGACGGCAACCCGTTACCTGAAGGATACCTTAGCATTATGGTGGCGTCGTCGATATGGAGATATCGAGAAAGGTACGGTTACTATTGATACTTGGGATGATTTTCTTACTGAACTTAAGAATCAATTCTACCCCAAGAATGCTCAAAAGGATGTGATGAGTCGTCTACGTAAATTACATCATTCCGGGACAATTCGGGAGTATATTAAAGAATTCACAAACCTTAGCTTGGAGGTCCCAGATATCCCCGATGATATTCTTCTCTTCTATTTTCTCGATGGTTTGCAACCTTGGGCTAAAACGGAGTTGGAGAGACGGGGAGTCCAAGACCTTGCCACCGCAATTGCTCAAGCGGAGGCACTAGTCGACCATGCTAATAGGAAAGATTCGTTCAAGTCAAAAGATAAGAAGGTGAGCCATGAGAAAGGTGGGGGAGATAAGCCCGCCCAATTAAGGAATGATAATACACGTAAGCCACCAATCGGGAATAACAAGAGCATAAAAACTTCTTACAAGAATGATGGATGTTTCATATGTGATGGACCGCATAGAGCCCGAGATTGTCCGAAGAAAGCTAGCCTTCATGCTATGGAAGCTCAAAAGGCGCGTTGTCAGGATGAGGATGTGTGCATGGGATTGATGTAAATACTCAACGCTATCAAGGCCAAGGTGGAGGTACCCAAAGTAATGGCTAAAGGACTCCAATTCGTAGAAGTTTATGTTCGAGGAAACCGGGTACGAGCTTTGGTAGATACGGGAGCTACTCATAACTTTATCTCCACCGAGGAAGCTAAGAGATTGGGGATTAAAGAGATAAAGGAGGGCGGAATGTGAAAGGACCTGTTCATACCGATTATAAACGATTCACAATAGTTGATTTCAATGCGAGGTATTTGACCTCTATATGATACATTTTACAAACATTGCATTCGTTTTTAAAAGACAAACTTTCTTTACATCGAAAGTTGACGGCATGCATACCATTTCATAATACATCCAACTATAATTGACTTAATAATAATCTTGATGAACTCAACGACTCGAATGCAACATCTTTTGAAATATGTCATGAATGACTCCAAGTAATATCTCTAAAATGAGCAAATGCACAGCGAAAGTTTTCTTTCATACCTGAGAATAAACATGCTTACAAGTGTCAACCAAAAGGTTGGTAAGTTCATTAGTTTGTCATAATCATTCATTTCCATCATTTTAATAGACCACAAGATTTTCATTTTCATTTCTCATAAATAAACATCCCATACATAGAGATAAAAACCATTCATATGGATTGAACACCTGGTAATCGACCTTAACAAGATGCATATAGAATATCTCCATCATTCTGGGACTCCCTTCGGACATGATAATTTCGAAGCACTAAAGCAGTTCAAATTCTCTTACTGGGGCTTGTTAGTGCCCATAGATCTATCTTTAGGATTCACGTCAATTAGGGTGTCTGTTCCCTAATTCTTAGATTACCAGAATAAAAAGGGGCATATTCGATTCGATAATTCAACCATAGAATGTAGTTTCGATTACTTGTGTCTATTTCTTAAAACAGTTATAAAAGCAGCGCATGTATTCTCAGTCTCAAAAATATATATTGCAAAAGCATTTAAAAGGGGAGCAAATGAAACTCACTATACTGTATTTCATAGTAAAAATACATATGACGGCATTGACAACTGAACAATGCAGGGTTGGCCTTGGATTCACGAACCTATATCAATTGTATATTTATTAATACATGTAATCGTAATCGAATAAATTTATATGTTCTTATTAGTGATGTAGTTGTTATATTTAATAATTTATAAGTTTTATTATTTATTTATATATTTTCATTTTATATATATAATTATTAATATAGTTAAGTTATGTGTATTGAATATATTTTTATTTAATTAATCTTTATTCTTATACTTATAACCTTAACAACGTCATTAAAACTTTTGTTTTTCATAATCATAATTATTAATAATTGTCATACCCCCAAATAGGGCCTAGGGTATTTGTGACTAATTATATCAAAT